>NW_002476496.1:43110-50782 GCF_000189635.1 Tetrahymena thermophila SB210 | reverse complement strand
GATGAGCTAATTAAGTCACTTCGTTAGTTAGTTAGTTAGTTAATTAGTTTGTTATTTAGTTATTAGATTGCTTACTTAATTACATACATAAATACTTATTTGCTTACATACTTACTACTCAGCTAAAAAATAATCAATTTGTTTACTTACTCCTTCAAAAACAAACTAAAATACTAACAAAGGCAGCAATCTTTTTTTACAATCCTTTCTCCTCCAAATTTATTTTTTTAATTCATTATTTATTCTTATATTTAAAGGAAAAATAGTATTGGTGCATAGGGTGCAAAAGATTTAGCCACAGGAATAGCGTAGTACAAGAATATCACAAGTTTGACGCTTGATTTAAGGTAAAAACTTCTTTTATTGATTGATAAAAAGCAAGATTTATAGAAAAATTTGTTTATTTTGCTGATTTACGCTTTTCACTTAGTGATGAGCTAATTAAGTCACTTCGTTAGTTAGTTAGTTAATTAGTTTGTTATTTAGTTATTAGATTGCTTACTTAATTACATACATAAATACTTATTTGCTTACATACTTACTACTCAGCTAAAAAATAATCAATTTGTTTACTTACTCCTTCAAAAACAAACTAAAATACTAACAAAGGCAGCAATCTTTTTTTACAATCCTTTCTCCTCCAAATTTATTTTTTTAATTCATTATTTATTCATATATTTAAAGGGGAAATAATATTGGTGCATAGGGTGCAAAAGATTTAGCCACAGCAATAGCGTAGTGCAAGAAAATCACAAATAAGACGCTTGATTTTTGGTAAAAACTCAATTTATTTATTGATAAAAAGCAAAAAATATAGTAAAAATGGATCATTTTGTTAATTTACTCCTTTCACTTAGTGATTTATGATTTAATCAAAATAAATATCTTTATTTGCGAAATAATAATTTTAATATCAAAAAAAATGAATTTAATAAATATATTACAAAACAAATTCTTTGATTAATTTATATTTAATATATTATAACTAATAGAAACAATCTGACAATTCAATCAAAACTATAAGAATTAGAATTATAATTAAGAGATTAATTAAAAAAATAAGTAATTTAAGTAAAATTAATAAAACTATAAAATAATTTAAATATTTATATTTATTAATTAGATTTACATTTTGCCTTTCCTGGTTTTAAATTTCTGCTGATTGGATACATTTATGTAATCAGCAGAATTCGTATAAATATTAATATATAAATGACTAAATGGTAGTTTACATATTTTTTCTTTTCTTTTTTAAATAAGAATTTATCTGACAAATATAGCTTTATTTAAAAATCAAGCAGAGTATTTAAATTTTTAGTACAAATAATTAAACTTTTACTGTAAATTCTTAAAATTTAATTAAAATATTCGGTTGAATTGAAAAAATAGAAACAAAAAGTAAAACATACTTAAACCAAATTTATATGAAATTCAAAGCTGGTTAATTTATGAGAAATTATAATATTATATTTATAAATAAATAAATAACTTTATGAAATTAGCTAAAAATTAAAATAATAAATTATATTTTACTCTTTTTTTATATTACAAATTTTTTTAATACAAAGATTTCTATGAAAAATTAAATCTAAAATCATAATTGAATAAGTATATATTGTAAATAAGAATTAGAATTAAAGATTCATAATCCGTATTTAGCAAATTTTACAAGTCTCTTCATTTTCAAAATTATGTTTATGACATCATACCTATATTACGTTTAAATTTAAAAAAATATGAGAACATCACTATTGAGTATTCAAAATTATTATAAATAATATAAATAAGAATCTTGAATTTTTTTACATACTATCTAATTTAAGAAAAGAAACTCTTTGGCAGCTCTTCAAATAACCTAGAAATCCTTAGCATGTTAAACTTATTAAAATTAAATTTTAATTTAAAATAAGAAAGAAAATCAAATTTATTATTATCATTTAAAGAAAATTAATTTTTTAATTAATAAAATAAATAAATTTTTTTTACTCATGATCTTTTATACTCAGAGTTGAGAGGTTATTTAATTGCATTAAGGCCTATCCTAAATGTATTATGCTATTTTTATGCATATGATTATTTCTTTTTTTAGTGAAAAAGAATTAACTTAAAAATTCCTTTAACATATTCAACAAGTATTAAAAATTTAAACTACAGAAAATTAAATAAATTAATAAAGAGCTATTAGGAAAAGATAATTTATACCCTGAAATAAGTGTTAGTTTTGAGATCTTTTTGCATTTAGCCAAAGAAATATAAAGATCTTTAACTTCATTATTTTCAAGATTATTATTGCTATAGAAGTTTTTAAAAAAATATAATAAAATATCTAAAAAAAACATTTATTAATAAATAATGTATCCAAACAAAATAATTAAAGCTAATAACCAAATTTATTATATTAATAAGAAGAAAATAAAAATGAAATATTTTAATTAATTATATTGGAATATCTTTTTTTGAAAATGCAGAGAATAATAAATTAAAAAAGTTATTTATTTTAATTAGGAATTAAGCTAAATATTAAATAAATTGATGAATCAATTTTTATTAAATATAACAATTTTTAATACTTAAAACTTCTAATAAATCTAAATTAAAATTAAATAAGAAAAGTTAAATGAAAATATTATCAATTTTTTTAGATTTAACTTATTTAAAGACAAATAATTAATTTCTCTTACTTAAATGCTAGTGCTAATTCAGAAAGATTGTTCAGTCCTTCTAAAAATGATCCTAAAGCTGCAAATCCCTACTCTCCAATTTTATTATCACTTTTTATTATTTTTAATTTATATTACTTATTATATTGAATGCTTATATAACAAAAGATGAAATGTTAAATTTATAAAATTGATAGATAGGAGAGATACCTATTGTTAAAAATTAATTTCAATTAATTTATTGCTTCTTTGTTTAAAAAATATAAAATATCTGTTTGCTAAAATTAATTGAAGCAGTTTTATAATAGATTAAAAAAATATTCATTGTTTTTTTCTATCATTAGTTTTTAATTGTGATGGAATTAGAGAAAAAATTTTAATTGTTAAAAATGATGAGAGATTTTTAAAAAACTTCTATTTCACCAAAAATTTACGAAATATATAATTCTATTCCATCTATGGTAAATTATTTATGCCATATTTCTCCTAGAATTTGATTAAGAAAAGTATACTAATTAGCTTGGAAAAAAGAAAAAGTATAGAAATGATGAAAGGCAATTAGATAAATTGGTTAGGTATTAAAATAAAGTTAGGATGGATATATTAAAAATAATAAAATAAAATATAGATTATTGAAAGAATATCTATCTAATAATTTTTTTTTTATAATTTTAGAAAATAAAATATTTTAAAAAAATAAATTGGAAGTAATGATACAAGTTATTTTTTTAAACTGTTTGTAATTTTAAAAAAGTGATATAAATCAAGTATCAAATATCTATAAAAATTATTAATAAAATCCATTTATAAAAATTTTAATCAAAAGTCTGCTCTCTCAAGCAAATATGTTTTATTTATTAATTTACCTTAAATAGAGTCTTAAGATTTAAATGCTTTTGCAATTAAACAAATTTATACATAAATTTTATAATTCCTGATCTTGAACTTAATTTTTTCTTTATTTTTAGAATAATTGTATTTAAAATTGGTGAATAAAATTATTAAAAATACTATTAATTTTTATTTATTTGGCTATACAAAACGATTTATACTAATAATATAAATGAATTTAATATTTTATTTTTAAATTACCTTAAATGAAGAGTAAAAGATAAGAGGTTTTCATATTTTGATAACAAACTACATAAGCTCAAAAATTAAGAATTTGTAAAACTTTTTTTATCATCTCTTCTATAATGATAACTGTTTTTAATATTTAAATAAGTTTTTAAATTTTTGATTGAAAGGAAATAAAAGTTTTTAGTTTTAATTTTTAACATTGCAGACGGTTAGATAGTCATAAATTAAATAGTAGAATACCCAAAAATAGAAAAAAAATAATTTTAATTTACAAACTTAAGTTAATTGACAGGATCTATAAATTGGCTAGTTTCTGTAATTGACAAATATAATCATCAAAGCACATAGTTGAATACCTTTATTTTTATTTAAAATAAAATTACTCATAATTAAAGAGTGAAAACCCAAAAAAATATAAGATATTTATATTAATATATTAATTTTCAAGTAAACTCATTTTTAATAAACAATTTTTTTATTAACTATAAATTTAAAATTATTTTACTTAGAAACATTGTATGTTAAGATGCTAGCTAAGTCATAGATTGAAGTATATTCCTTTTCCTTAGTAATAATTTAGCTGTCAAATTGTTTGAAGCTATTTAAAATAAGATATAAAAATTTTAAATCTACTATTAAAAAATATTTATTATCTAAAATTCAAAAATAAATAAAAAAATCAACTTATCTTACTTACAAAAAATGATAAAATGTGGAACATCTTCTAAGTATTAATATTCTGAATATAAATTTAAGCACTTATCCTTCAATTTTGCTAAAAATGATATCATTTGAGGTGTTTCTATATAACTAAAATCCTTCAAACTTATATTTAGTTAGTATTAACATTATTTAAGTGAGAAGTAATAAATGAGAATAAGCTAATTTTTAGAATTATATTTTTAAGATAATTTTTTTATTGAATTACAAAGTATTTTTAGTGTAAAAGAGGCAGTAATAAAAAAATTTACCTAATCTTTAGCTTCAAATTTGTAAGATTGGTACATTTTTCTAAAGCAGAATCTAAGTCTGATAATTTCTTTTCTTCTAATTCGTTTTTTTAACTGCTATTTATTGGTTATATACCAAATAGAAAATAGGTAAATAGATAAAAAAGTAACAGTCTTAATTTTATATTTTTATTTTCCATAAATTTAAAAAATATATCTACTGATAATTAAAAAAATTTATAATTGATTTGAGAATAAAATTATTTTAAACCTCTATAGATAATTAGAAAATTAAATGTAATAATTTTTAAATTATGTTTACTTTAAAAATATCTCTACATTCTTGTGCAATGGCAAATAAGATTTGAGAAACTTTTTTTTATTAAAACATTTATTTTTAAGTATTGAGAAATTTGTTACTCTGTTTAATCGATTGTATTTTAAATATTTCATTGAGATATTAATCTTTCTTTTTCTAAGGTAAAATTTTATATTATTAATGTTTTTTAATTGAATAAATTATTTAAAAAATACAAAATTGAATTGTTTTAATAGTGAAAAATTGATAGAAATTAGTATTAAAAAAAATAAGCATTATTTTAAAAGTTTCTATAAATCATTCAATCATTTTCAAAAATAGCTTGATAAAAGTGTCTCTTTAAATAGTTTGATAATAGTGTCTCTTTATATAGATTGATAAAAGTGTCTCTTAATAATTTAATTAGAAATTTTATATTTCAGTAAGTAAAAATTAATTTTTTGAAAATACTATATAAATTTTTACAATAAATGCATTGATTCCTAAAATTAAAAATAAATCTATGGATTATTGTGATATTAATCTTTCTTTTTCTAAAGTAAAATTTTATACTATAAATTTTATAAAATTTTTCATAAATTGCTTGATAAAAGTGTCTTTTTATTATTTAATTAAAAAATTCGTTGTAAAATTATTAATTAGATATATTAAATAAATAATGTATATATAATTAAAAACTTGAGTTCATAGCTATTAATATTGATAAATAATTATTATATAATTTTAAATGTAAGAATTGTGATTATGTAAAAGAATTTATTCAACAAGATTTAATACAGGAACAATAAAAATAATAGTCTTAATTTATTATTCAATTACTAAATTTTAAAAAATTTTTTCTATCTAATTTAAAAAATTTACTTATTAATTTACCCCCTTCATTGAAATATATATAGTATTTAAAATCCTCAGTTATGCAATTCAGGATATTATTTATATTAAAATGATCAATAAATGCTTTAAATATGTCAGATTTTTTATTTTATTTTAACTTTAATCTTATAAAAGTTTAGCTTAAAAATGAGGGTAAATAGAACTTTTTAATTCATTTTATGGTTTTTAAATTGATAAATTTAGTATTTTTAGAAGAGAAAAAATTTTTTTACAAATAAGACCAACTTTATTATTAAGACCTATTTAAAAATATTTGAAAAGCTAAATTTTCTTAGACCAAATTTAAATGAAATCAGAGCTGCTTAATGTATGAGAAATAAAAATAAATTATATTTATAAATAAATTTATGAAATTAACTAAAAATTGAAATAATGAATTATATTTTTACTCTATTTTTATATTATAAATTTTTTATTTTAATACAAAAATTTCTATGAAAAATAAAATCTAAAATCATAAATATAAATTTCTAATATGAATTAGAATTAAAGATTCATAATCATAATTTAACAAATTTTACAAGTCTCTTCATTTTCCAAATTATATTTAAGACATCATTCCTTTAAATTTAAAAAATAAAACAACATATTATAAATAGTATAAATAAGAATCTAGAATTATTTTACGTGGTTTTTAACTTAAGAAAAGAAACTCTTTGGCAACTCTTCAAATAACTTAAAAATCCTTAGCATATTATCCTTATATTAATTAAATGTTAATTTAAAATAAGAAAGAAGATAGATCAAATTTATCATTACATTTAAAGAAAAATTAATTTTTTAAAATTGTAAAATAAATAAGCTATTTTTACTCATGGTCTTTTATACTTAGAGTAGAGAGGTTAGTTAATTGCATTAATGCATATCCTAAATGTAGTATGCTATTTTTATGCTTATGATTTTATCTTTTTTTAGTGAAAAAGAGTTAACTTAAAAATTGCTTTGATTTATTCAATAAGTATTATAAATTTTAAATACAGAAAATTAAATAAATAAAGAATTATTAGGAAAAGATAATTTATACCCTGAAATAAGTGTTAATTTTGAAATTTTTTTGCATTTAGCCAAAGAAAGATATAGATCTTTAACTTCTTTATTTTCAAGATTATTATTGCTATAAAAGTTTTTAAAAGACAATATAATAACATATTTTAAAGAAAACATTATTAATAAATAATGTAACTAAACAAAATAATTAAAGCTAATAATCAAATTTATTATATTAATAAGAAGAAAATAAAAATGAAATATTTTAATTAATTAATTATATTGGAATATCATTTTTATTTTGAAATTGCTGAGAATAATAAATTAAAAAAGTTATTTATTTTAATTAGAAATTAAGCTAAATATTAAATAAATGAATGATTTTTTTTTAATATAATATATTAAATTTTTCATAGTTAAAACTTCTAATAAATTTAAATTAAAAATTCAATAAGAAAAATTAAATGAAAATATTATCAAATTTTTTAGACTTAGCTTATTTAAAAACAAAATAATGAATTGCTCTTACTTAAATGCTAGAGCCAATTCAGAAAGATTGTTCAGTCCTTCTAAAAATGATCCTAAAGCTGCAAATCCCTACTCTCCAATTTTATTATCACTTTTTATTATTTTTAATTTATATTTTAATTATATATGTTGATTCAATAAAAGATGAAATTTTTGATTTAAAAAATTGATAGATAGGATAGATAGATACCTAGTGTTAAATATTAATTTCAATTATTATTAATTTATAACTTTTTTATTTAAAAAAATTAATA
>NW_002476496.1:20699-43010 GCF_000189635.1 Tetrahymena thermophila SB210 | reverse complement strand
TAGACAAAACAATTTATACTAAAAAATATAAATGAATTTAATATTTTATTTTTAAATTACCTTAAACGAAGAGTAAAAGATTAAAGGTTTTCATATTTTGATAACTAATTGCAGAACCTTAAAAATGAGCAATCCATAAAATTTCTTTCATTTCTACTTTAAACATAACTTTTATATTTAAAGAGTAAAATAACTTATTTAAATTTTGATTGAAAGAATTAAAAATTTGTATTTTTAATTTTTCATATTGCAGACAAACAGATAGAAAGACAGATTTTAAATTGTTGAATACCAAAAATAAAAAAAAAGATAATATTAATTTACTAACTTAAGTTAATTGACAGGGTCTATAAATTTGCTAGCTTCTTCAATTGGCAAATGTAATCATCAAAACTCATATTTGTGTACCTTTATTTTTATTTTATTAATTAAAGAGTGGAAGGAAAGTAAGTCAAAAAAATAAACGTATTTATGTTATTATATTTATTAGCATGTAAACTCTTTTTTAATAAATAATTTTATTATTAATTATAAGTATAATATTATTTTACTTAGAAAAATTATATGTTAAGATGCTAACTAAGTCATAGATAGAAGTAGATATCTTTTCCTCCTTAACAATTTAGCTGTCAAATTGTTTGAAGCTATTTAAAATAAGATATAAAAATTTTAAATCTACTATTAAAAATATATTTATTATCTAAAATTCAAAAATAAATAAAAAAATCAACTTATCTTACTTACAAAAGATAACTAAATGTGGAAAATCGTCTACGTATTCATACTCTGAATATAAACTTAAGCATTTTTCCTTCAATTTTGTTAAAAATGATATCATTTGAAGTGTTTCAATATAGCTAAAGTCAGTCAAACTTAAATTTAGTTAGTATTAACATTACTTAAGTGAGAATTAATCAATGAGAATAAGTTGATTTTTAGAATTTTATTTTTAAAATAATTTTTTAATTGAATTAATAAGTATTTTTAGTGTAAAAAAGGTAGTAATAAAAAAATTTACCTAATCTTTAGCTTCAGATTTGTAAGATTGATACATTTTTCTAAAGCAGAATCTAAGTCAGATAATTTCTTTTCTTCTAATTCACTTTCTGAACTGCTATTTATTAGTTATGAACCAAATAGATAATAGGTTAATAGATAAAAATGTAATAGTCTTAGTTTTATATTTTCATTTTCAAAAATTTAAAAAATATATCTTTGGATAATTTATAAAATTTGTTTTTCATTTGAGTTTAAAAATTATTTTAAGCTTCTTTTGATAATAATAATTTTTTAATTTTACTTTAAAAATATCTCTACATTCTTGTGCAATGGCAAATAAGATTTAAGAAACTTTTTTTTATAAAAACATTTATTTTTAGGTATTGAGAAATTTGTTACTCTGTTTAATCTATTGTATTTTAAATACTTCATTGAGATATTAGTCTTTCTTTTTCTAAAGTAAAATTTTATACTAAAAATTTTTTTTTATTTGAAAAAATCTGTTGTAATTAGTTATTAAAGAATTAAGGATTATTTTAAAAGTGTCTAATTAATCTATCAATTTTCTTAAATTACTTAATAAAAGTGTCTTTTTATAATTTTATAAGAAAATTTCTAATCAATCATAAATCAGTAAGTACAAATTAATTTTTTGAAAATACTATATAAATATATATATGTATGGAAATTGAGATGTCCCACCTTTTACTTATACTAAAGTGACAATTAACAAACAAATCAAAAAAATTTTAAATCTGAATTTATTTTCAAAAAAAATGATATTTTATAAGAATATAAGGTTTATTTTATTTCAAATTTTACATTTTGTGAATTTAAAGCTTTATAAAAACTCAAAAATAAAACTATTTAAAGCTAATTTAGCTTTATTTTTTATGTTATTAAGATATATTACATTTTGCATTTTGCAAATTAAATAGGCATTTCACTCTAGTTAATTAGAACGAAAATATCAAATAATAAGATTAATTAATAATTAATAAAATTAACAAAGAATGAAAAAAAAGAAATCACAATAAAAAGAAAAAGGAGAATAAATCAAATATAAGAGCTTTAATGTTTTAAATTAACTTTTATAATTAATAAAATATGAATAATAAATAATTAAAATTGAATTGAAAATTAAGTTATAATAGGTAAAAAATTTTTGTTTTAATAAAAATCAATAAATAATGATGAGAATTTCTATAACAAAAATTATTTATTTAAATAAATTGAAAGTTAAATACATAAAAAATATCAATAATAATAAAAATAAGATTAATAAATAAAATATACTACAGACTAATATGGAGAACCTCATGAGATGAAAGTGAAGAGCTTAAAAACTTTTTTTATTAATATATATAAATTTAAAAGATATTAATAAAAAAATTAATAATTACTTCTTCTAATCTGTAATATTCTTTAATCTATTATATCATTTATTTTATTTTCAAAAATATTGAATAGCAAGCAATTTATGAAATTTAATTAATTAATTAATTAATTATAAAATAATAAAAAGAACTAATAAAATATAATAATAAATTAACAAATATTAATTTATAAATTTGGTTTTATGAAGAGATATCACATACAAATTAATTTAACATTCATTATTTAATCTTAATATTTTTATTTAAAACATAAACTTAAAAATATAATAGGAATTACAGATGCGCAGTTAATTATATTTGAAAGAATTCTATTAATGTTCTTAAATTTTATAAAAATTATGTTAATAAGTAGATTTTTCTGTTTTAGCTCTGTAGTTAATTATAGGAATATTTATAATATCTCTAATTATTCTCAAATCACATTAGTTATTTTTTTGTAAGCACATTTTATTTAGATATAGATTGCATCCACCAAATAAGTAAGTGCATTTAATACCAACTTAAATAACTTTTTAATAAATAGATTTACTTTAAATAATATTTTTATTTTAAAAAATTTTGAAGCGTTAAAATGCATATATATTATTTATTACATCTAATTTTTCAAACAGTATTTCACTATTAAATATCTCATAATGTTTTCATCAGAATCTATCTATAAACTTTTTGTAAATATTTTAGACACATTAGTTATAAAAAACTAAAAGGATTTATATTCATATATTTATTATATTTTAAATTTATAATATATTTTTTATTTTTTTATAATATACTTAGTTTTTTAAAAGAAAATATTTTTTATTTAATGAAAAATAATTACCATATTTGGATTTGCAAAATATTTGCAAAATTTAAGAAAATAAATACCCTACTTCACTCACCCAGTTGTAAATTAATAAAATATGTATAAATATGAAAATACTATTTTTAATTTGAAATAATAATGAAATTGAAAAACACTTAAATATATAAAGATAAAATTGCTAAATAATTTTTTAAAAATTTGCTTAATCAATAAAATTTCATTCAATATTCAAGACTTGAAAAATTGACAAGCCTACTCAATTTATAAAATTGTTATTTTTAAATAGTATTAGAAGTTTATAGGCAAATAGTATTTATACTTCCCATATTATTTTCAAGTTAATCGCATACTAATTTAATTTGATTTTAGTTTATTTCAACATAAGAACAAAATCCAATTTCAAGTAAATTCTGTTTACTTTTTAGGTCAAAATAATCTAAATTTTTTTTTAGCTAAATTTCGAATGATGGACATAAACTTAGTTAGAAATTAAAAATTTTCATATTTTTTTGATTTTTAGAGAGCAAATTTATAATTTAATACTGTTCACAATAAAAACAAAAGCAGCTACTCTTAATTTATGTCATTTATTGTAATATAACATGTGATTATAATTGATTATAGAGAGCTCTATTAAAAATATTCTAGTTTTTTACATTTTTATCATTTTTTAAATGATTTTATCCAATATAAACTGAAAATTATTGTTCATTTTTATTTATTTCATCATCTTCATTATAATCTTCGTCCATATTATTTTAATTTAATTATTTATTTTTTTAAGTTGTTAATTATTCTTCAATGCAATCTGATTCTTCCTCTTCTATAATTTCTTATTTTTTCTTATTATTGTAATTTATATTATTATTCTTTTATTTCTCAATTTCTTCACTAAAAATTTGATCTTCTTGTGAAATTTGATAACTATGATTTATAGGACCACTCTCTTCCTCATCAATTTACTGTATTTCATCATAATCTTAATCTTAATATATTTTTTCATTTTCAACTTGCTATTCATTTTAATTTTAATTTTAATTTTCATCTTCATTTTAATTTTAATTTTCATCTTCATATTCATTGTTAATAAGATCATTGAATTCCTCATGGCCTTAGCACAAGCATAGAACATAATCTTATCCCATAATTTAGAATGGGATTTATTAGATTTAGAATAGATTTAATTTAAATCTGCGAATAAAGAGAAGGCATTGTTTAGTTATATCTTTGATATTTTTTTCTGTGTAGCCACTGATTTCTTACTCTTTCTGAAAAATTTAATATGAATCTTAATAGTTATATCCATAAGAAAACATATTTTTATCAAAGAATATTGAGCTAAAGTTAGAATTTTCTAAAGATATTTTAATTAAATTTTTTAAATCCTGTAAAGATAGTTATGAGCTTGGATATATATTTAAGCAAAATTAATCAAAGTTGTTGGAAGAAAAGCTAAAAATTTATTGATTTAGCAATGCATTAAATTCAATTAACTTTAAGGTTGAATTAAGAATTTTCTAAACTGTTGAATGTAAATCTTCTTTATTCATTTGATGACATTAAAGAGATTAAAAATATTCTCTGAGAATATTCATAAATTTATCTAAAGAGGAGCTAGAATTAGTATAAACATCATTAAATATTCTTAAAGATTAAGCAAAATTTTATAATATATCAACATAATTATTTTCCAAGTTTTTAAGGGAGTAATTTTCATTTTAAAACTGATAAAAGCATAAAATATTTTCATCAGCAAGCAGCTAGTTATTTTGCAATAAAAATAAGCTACTGGGTTTTACCATATATTTTATGAGGACAGAGTATGCATTTATTATTTTTTAAATGAAATTAAATGAATTTTTTTGTAAATTTGGATCAAATTAGTGAGTTGGCTTGATTTCATTTTAAAAAAATGAAGAGTAATAAGAAATTTACTAAGTATTTTAATATAAATTATAATCTGAACGCACCACTATGTAGAAAGATCCTTCCTTGCAAGCTAAAATCTACAATTTAGAGAAAAGCATTAACTTTTATATCAACATCATTTAAATCATTAATTATTTAGTTATATTCTTCAAATTTGATTCTAGCTTCATTTAAAGACAAAAACTTTTAAATTTAGAAGACAAAAGCTTAATTTTGGGAATCTCCTCTAATAACGAAACAGTTTTTTTCAAACTAAATGCTTTAAAGAGTAAAAAATTCTATTTCAGTGTTAATTTGAATTATCTATTCTATAATTAGCCTGTTTTCATTCATGAACTGAGGGTAATGTTATTAAACTTCTTAATAAAATTAATTTCTAAAAACTTTTACTTAGTGTTGTGATATACAAATATTAGAAGGAAAACTTTTCTCTTACTGTAAATAATAATCATTAATTTTAATATAGCTGCGAACTTTAAATCTATTAGGCTATTTAGAGTTTTAGAATAAAAATGGATCTACTGTGTTTAGTTTAACGAATACCTTATTTTATTCCTTTTAAAAAATAAAATGCCCAGACCTGCTAATATTATAACTATTTATAGAAAAGTCATTTTTTTACATTGGTGATAAAGCATTTTAAGAGTATTAATATATTTAATATAAATATTAACTTATTTCCTATTCTATATTATCAATTTACAATTATTCAATTGAATAATCAAAATACTCATACTCAATCAACTACATAAAAAAGCTGCTCATCATCTAAGTAATATGAGTCCAATACTTTTAAAACTAAATCAGACCTCAATAGACTTTAACTTCTTTAAGAGTAGTTTATTATATAATTTAAATATGCTTCACCTAATTTTTCTATTGAAAACACTTCTATTTTTTTTCTCATTTTATTTTTTCTATCAAAGACATCATACTATAAACAAGTGGTAATTTTTGTGAATGAATTATCAAAAAGACTTCTTTCTTTTAAACTCTCCAAGTCTTCAATATCATAATCTTAATTTTTCTTAATAAATTCTTCTACAATATAAAATAGTTCACTTTTAAAGAAGCTCAATTTTTTTTATTCAGCTACCTAGACAATTTTTCTCCTCATCATTTTAGAATGTATTTTTTATTTTTTTTTTATTGTTTTTAATAATTTATTTATTATTTTTCTTCCTTCTATCTTTCTTAGTCCTTTATTTAATATAAGGCAAATCAAAAATAATTAATATGAATTTGAACTGATTTATTCTGAAGTTTAAATTATCTTCTGGACAATCAAAATACAAACATCTAAAATAATAAATTTAAGTATTTAATCTAATCAGAACAAAATTAAATCTATGCCACATACTATAAAAATGTATTATTAAAATAGAATAAAATGTTTAAAAATATGTATTTATTTCAGCTATATTTTCAAAATTTTTTTTTTTTAAATGATCAAATTTATTATTTTAGTCCTTTGAAATCAAAACTCCTTCATTTGATCTAATAAAATCTCACAAATAATAATACAAACAATTTTTAAGAAATTCAAATACATTGAAATAGCGAATAACTTGTTTGAAATTTAAAGAGATTTCTTATACAATTAAAAAATATGTCACTTTAGTATTAAAGAGTATATATTAACATTTAATTTTATCATTTTTATATTGATAGTTTTTATTCAAATTGATTATACTCCTCTGTTAGAAAAAAATATGATATTATTCGCTCACATTCAAACTGAAAGTCATGAAATTTAATACATGATTATATATTACATATTTATTTATAAAGAATTATAATAGGTATTATGCATTTAAATAAATCTTTTTCTATCTTTATAAGTGATCATTAATAGATAAAGAATAAAAAATCATATTATATATCTAGCTATTTATTCAAGATTAAGTTGTATGATTAGAGTCTATTTAAAAATAAATCAGATACTAATTAATCCTGAGTTGTTTTTTCATGCGCGCGAAATTATATAAAGATTTTCTTTTTAAACAAAATGAATGTAAATATAAAATCTACTTATTAATGAATGATATTATTCATTTATAGAAATTTGAGGCTAAATTTATATTTATTTATGAAATTTGAAGTACAAAATGATATTATTAAGAGAAGTTTGAGGCTAAATTCAAATGATATCTATGAATAATATTGTCCAAATATCTATTTAGATAATTTTCTAATAATCCTTAATTGATAATCTCAAAATTAATTTTCTTTTCCATCAATCACTTCCTCTGTTAATCTCTATTAGATTTTCTAATCGTAAGGAAATTCATTAATTTAAATAAAACCTAATGAATTCTTAATATTCAATTATTTTACTTTCAAAAATATTTATGGCCTCAATTACCAAAAAAAATTACAAGCTAAGTTAAAAATGAATGATTTTTTGCTTTAGAATTTAACAAAATAGAAAATAAAATCATTAAAAATTATAAAAACAAATTTATTTTACATTCATTCCAAGAAATCAAATATCCAAATTTCGCGCCAATATAACTACTGAGCTTTTCTTCGCAGATTTCTCATCTTATTTGTTCTTTATCTAAAAATCAAATAAAAAATAATGAACTAATTACATCAATAAAGTACACCTTTTAATTATTTATGAATGAACATAGATAGATAGATAGATAGATAGATAGATAGATAGATAGATATCTAAATGCAAACAAAATAAATATATCTGATAATCATAAAATGAATATTGCTAAAAAACAAAAATTATTTCAAATCAAATTTTTAAATTTTAATATATATCATGCTTATTATCATTTCATCGATTATTTGTGTTTCTGTTTATTGCAGAATCTATTATATAAAACAAATATTAAATTTATTATTTAGAATTCGAGTTTAGTTTAGATTTCGAGAGTAGAACGTTATCCTATTAAAAATGAATAAAATAAAATAAAATATTAGGTATTTTATGTTTTATTTGAAGATTTAAATTTATTTTAAAATAGATATTTTAGATTATAAATATAAAAATTAAAATTAAACAAGTAGTTAAGGTGAATTGTTTTTTATGATAAATATTATATTTTGGTTAGGTTTTAATTGTTATTTGAAGATAGCGCTAAGACTTCAAGTTAATAGTAAAGTCTGAATTTTTATTAGAATTCTGTAGTATTTAACATGGAAATTCCATCAAATTTTATTGTGTTCATAATTTAAAAGCATCTCAATTTAGGATTAAATTCTATTAAAAAAGCTAAGCAAATCTATGATTATTAATAATAAATTTAAAGATTAGAATAAATTAAGATAAATCATGTAAAAAGAGAGCATAATTATTGGCAGCTATTGCGAAAGCGCTTTAAAAGTTCTTTAAGATAATGTGAGCAACTAGTTAAAAATAGAATTTGAACCTTATTGTGCAGATAATTCAGCATTTGTTTAAGAAATAGGAGTCTAGCTAGGCAAGCTAAAAGATCTAATTGAGTTATCGTTAATATTTAACCAGAGTACCAATTTGAAATAAGAATCCTGGAAGTATGTTTTCTAAGGCTTAGAATAACTAAAATAGCTACAGAAATTAGAGATAATAATTGGAGAATCTTGCTCACTAGAAGAACAGGGATTGAATCTCTTAAGCTATGCGATTTCATCTTTGACTTGCTTGAAAAAATTAATAATTGTAATAAATAAATCTAATTATGTTTCTGCGTTGAGCCTGAAGAACTTAGTTGACAATTTCAAATATTTTTCGCAGATAGAAGAACTAAAACTCTAAGTTTAAGAGTATCAAATTGATATTTCTGAAGATAAGTTAAATCTTTGGTAAGGTCTATCTTTCTTATAGTCAATATAAGATTTAGACTTATCCTTAAATTTGCAATACAATTCTGAATAGGATATCAAAGATATCTTCTAAGCGCTATTATCTTTCAATAATTTAACTAAGCTTACTTTGAATTTGGATTACAATTATTAGGGATATAATTTTCTTAAAATACTCACACTTTATTTATCCAAACTTATTTAGCTAAAAGAACTTAGTTTAGCTTTAAATTAAAAGGTGAAAGAAAAGGAAGATATTTTTTTAATTGATACATTTTTCAGAAATCTAATTAATTTAGAAAAAATTAATTTAGAATCATGTTTTGGTATGTTTTTAAATAGACCTCTAGATGATTATTATGAATCATTAGCCTGTTTACCTAATATAACTGATTTAAAAATTATAATAGAAAGCAACAATTCTACAGATTCAGATAGAAAAGTTGCATAATGCTTAAGTAATAAATAAAAACTAAAATCTCTAAAGCTATTTTGTTACAAAGAAAATATACATGATCAAATCTATAATGAAATAATGTAATCTTTGAAACAAAATAGCTCTATCTAAACTTTAGACTTGGCATTCTCTAACTTTATAAAATAATCTTAAGGCATAGCTCTTTGCGAATCATTAAACCATATGAGTGAGTTAAAATAACTAAATTTTACTACAGATCTTACTTCAAATAAAATTGATATTTTAAATTAAATTTTGGAAAGTATTGGAAAAATTTAAAGCTTAAAAGAGTTAGATTTGCACTTTAAAACTGTAAATGTTTTTACAGACCGTAAATAAGAATTAGCCCTATCACACTTAGGATAACTCAAACTTTTAAGCTTAAGCATAAACATTGAATCAATGCTATTTTCAAATGAGTTTTTAGAACTAGGAATGGCTTTATAAAGATAAAATGATTTATAAAAGCTTAAAATTCTTATTAGATTTTAAGAAAAGAAAAAATAAGGTTTTGGATTTGGTTTCTAAGCTAGTTAATAATAACCACCTGAAGAAAATAATGAAATAGAATCTATAGAAGATTTTATAAATGGGATAAATACTCTCACTAATTTAAAAGAATTGCATTACGGGATAGCTCACGATTCAACTAGAATAATTTTAAACTAGATTTTACAATCACTTTAAAATTTAAAGAATTTAGAGGTATTTAATCTTTACAACAACGAAAAATATGAAGGATCTTAAATGGTTTAATTATCAGAAGCAATTTCATTTATGAAGAAACTAAAAATACTTAATTATCAAAGCTTATTTTGGCAAAAAACAATTCAAAAATAAATTTAGTAATTTTAAACTTTACAAAATCTAGAATAATTATTTTTGAATATTGATTGTAATTATCTTAATAAATCTATTGTTGGACTTGAGCAAATGTTTTCAAATTTATTCTAACTAAAAACAGCACATTTAAAGGTCTTTATAACTAAAGATAATTAGTCTTTGCTTCAAGATTTATTTAAAGGACTTTAAAATTTAAGAAACTTACAAGACCTTTAGATTAATTTAGGTAATTATGAATTCACAGATAAGGGAGCTGATTTATTTCACTAAGCTTGTTCAGGATTAGAAAATCTAAGAGAAATGTTTTTTGAAAATTTTAACATTAAAAGGGATTTTACAGAAGAAGGAATTTAAAGCTTCAGAGATGGATTTAGTAAACTCAGAAAGTTAAAATTCTTAACTGTTTTTTTGAATGTTCCATGTATAGAAATTAATTAAATAATACAAGGTATTTTCAGTAATATTTATTTATGCGCAGTGTACCTCAACTTTTAAATGAAAGCAGAATTTGATTTTAATTCTATTAAAATTGAAAAACCTATAAAGGAAAAATCAATAGTTGAATCTAAAAACAGAAATAAAAGTAATTTAACCAATTTACAACTAAGCTTTCGATATGCTTAGCAATGCTAAGTTGATGATTTTATGAAGTTTTATGAAAAATTTGAAGACTTTGAAAATTTAAATTCCTTGACTATTTCTCATGATTGGGATATTTCTTAAAACTCAAGTTAATTTATTGAATGCACAAAGATGTTTGTAAATTTTTATAGGTCTTTTAAGTAGTTTAGGAAAATGAAAGAACTTAAAATAGAATTAACGAACTCGTCCTACAATTTTGAAGAAATACCAATTTAAAATATGAAATATTTAACTAATTTAGCTAAACTTGAACTAATTTTGTTAAAAAATAATATTCATTCATATCATTTGTTATTTGATTAGCTGGAATACTTCATACACCTTCAATATCTTAAAATATAAATATCAGAAGAAACTCCTTTTTCTAAGACTGCAGCTATTTCACTCGGATAAAGTTTAACCAAATTAAAAAAGCTTTTAACTTTAGATTTGTAGTTATTATAAAATTGTACAATAGAAATAGAAGGAGCTATTTAAATAGGTACAGGAATTGGCTATTTAAATTATTTATAATCTTTAAAAATTTACTTTGGAGATTTATGTGAAATTAATGAAATTGGAGCTTTGAAAATAGCTGAAGGGATAAGTAAAATATCTACACTTAATTATCTTAGTCTAGATATTGGTTAGAAAAACAAAGTAAGCAAAAAAGCAGGAGCAGCTTTAGCTTCTTCAATAAAGAACTCAAAGAATTTGACTGATCTATTTTTCTAAATTCAATATGATAACACCAATTACTAAGGACAGTAATTTTTGAATGAGATATCGAAGTCCTTGAGTGAATTAAAGCAGATAAAATAATTGATGTTGAGTATTAGCTTTGATGAAAATTTAGAATATTGTCCAGAATAACTAAAGCAATTTATAAGCTTCACTTGTACTAAAGAAGTAACGCTAGTTATTGAAAATGAATATTAATAACAAAAGACATATTTAAAATCAGAAGATTCAGCATGTAATATCTAATTCATATTTTAATACGATTTACCATAGCCTGTGTTCTTTGCAAAAGTGGAAATAGAATCTTTGCAAAATGTTTCTAAAGATATTTAATTAGGTATTTAGTTTAAACTAAACTAAAATAGCTCTAAAAATGATCACATATTAAATTTAAAAAATGAAATTCAAAAATTGTAAGTTAGAAATCTAAAACTTAATTTGGAATATTTCTAATTTTAAGACTAATTTTTAGACCAGCTAATTTTACCAATATTATAAAATTAGTAATTAACAAAATTTGCATTAATTTTAAATCAAAAATAAGCTTCTGATATTAATGCTGAAGTATTTACTCAAATTGGCAAGCATCTCAATAACTTAAATTTGATAGAACTCAAGCTTGTGCTAAAAGAATCATAAAATTCTCTTAGTTAATTTTTTAAAAAATCTTAACTAATTTTAAAGTAGCTTAAATACTCTAAAACACTTGTCAATTTGTCAGTATATAAATTCTTTTTTGGCAAATCAATCTAAAATTATAAAAGATATATCGATAGACTTGTCAAATTTGAATAATTTTTTAATGATTGAAGCATGATTTCCTCTATTTAGGGTTTGTTTATCCTTCAAAATACTTCTTATTTAATATACTATTTAAGATATTATTTTTGTTTTTTGTTGCATAATTATTTAATCTAAAATATTTTTTTTATTTAATTAAAAATTAAGTGAATTATAGCAAGATGCCATTCAAAAATTCCTTCGTTTGGAATTGACTTATTATGAAATATATTTTTTAATTATTTATTAAAAAATCTAATTTCTATATTTTATAATAGAAATATAATTAATAATTTAATTTATTTTAATTTCATAAATAAATAAATTTTATATATCTAAATTTTTAAATTTAGCTAAATTTTCTGAAGTGGGGTGAACAAAATACAGGATTTTAGGGCAATTTTATGTAGTGATTGATTAAAATTTATGTCAAATTTTAAATCTTTGAAGTTATTGACGAAAATACCCCCCCACCCCCCTTTTAATCACTGTTGATTCTGTAATATTTAACATGGAAATTCCATCAAATTTTAAAGTGTTCATAATTTAAAAGTATCTTTCTTAAGGATTAAATTCTATTAAATAAACTAAGCAAATCTATGATTAATAATAATAAATTTAAAGATTAGAATAAATTAAGATAGCTCATATAAAAAGAGAGCATAATTATTGGCAGCTATTGCGAAAGAGCTTTACAAGTTCTTTAAGATAATGTGAGCAACTAGTTAAATTAGAATTTGAACCTTATTGTGCAGATAATTCAGCATTTGTTTAAGAAATCGGAGGCTGGCTAGGCAAGCTAAAAGATCTAATTGAATTATCATTAATATTTAATCAGAGTACCAATTTGAAATAAGAATCATGGAAGTATGTTTTCTAAGGCTTAGAATAACTAAAATAGCTACAGAAATTAGAGATAATAATTGGAGAATCTTGCTCATTAGAAGAACAGGGATTGAATCTCTTAAGCTATGCGATTTCGTCTTTGACTTGCTTGAAAAAATTAATAATTATAATAAATAAATCTAATTATGTTTCTGTGTTGAGCCTGAAGAACTTAGTTGACAATTTCAAATATTTTTCGCAGATAGAAGAACTAAAACTCTAAGTTTAAGAGTATCAAATTGATATTTCTGAAGAAAAGTTAAATCTTTGGTAAGGTCTATCTTTCTTATAGTCAATATAAGATTTAGACATATCCTTAAATTTGCAATACTTATTAAGGATATAATTTTCTAAAAATGCTCACACTTTATTTATCCAAACTTATTTAGCTAAAAGAACTTAGTTTAGCTTTAAATTAAAAGGTGAAAGAAAAGGAAGATATTTTTTTAATTGACACATTTTTTAGAAATCTAACTAATTTAGAATAATTTTTTGGTATGTTTTTAAATAGACCTCTAGATGATTATTATGAATCATTAGCCTGTTTACCTAATCTAACTGATTTAAAAATTACAATAGAAAACAAAAATTCTACAGATTCAGATAGAAAAGTTACATAATGCTTAAGTAATAAATAAAAACTAAAATTTCTAAAGCTATTTTGTTACAAAGAAAATATACAAGACCAAATCTATAATGAAATAATGTAATCTTTGAAACAAAATAGCTCTATCTAAGCTTTAGACTTGGCATTCTCTAACTTTATAAAATAATCTTAAGGCATAGCTCTTTGCGAATCATTAAACCATATGAATGAGTTAAAATAGCTAAATTTTACTACAGATCTTACTTCAAGTAAAACTGCTATTTTAAATTAAATTTTGGAAAGTATAGGAAAAATTTAAAGCTTAAAAGAGTTAGATTTGCACTTTAAATCTTTAACTGTATTTACAGACCGTAAATAAGAATTAGCCCTATCACACTTAGGATAGCTCAAACTTTCAAGCTTAAGCATAAACATTGGATCAATGCTATTTTCAAATGAGTTTTTAGAACTAGAAATGGCTTTATAAAGATAAAATGATTTATAAAAGCTTAAAATTCTTATTAGATTTTAAGAAAAGAAAAAATAAGGTTTTGGATTTGGTTTCTAAGCTAATTAATAATAACTACCTGATGAAAATAATGAAATAAAATCTATAGAAGATTTTATAAATGGGATAAATACTCTCACTAATTTAAAAGAATTACATTATGGGATAGCTCACGATTCAACTAGAATAATTTTAAACTAGATATTACAATCGCTTTAAAATTTAAAGAATTTAGAGGTATATAATCTTTACAACAACGAAAAATATGAAGGATCTTAAATGGTTTAATTATCAGAAGCAATTTCATTTATGAAGAAACTAAAAACACTTAATTATCAAAGCTTATTTTTGCAATAAACGATTCAAAGATAAATTTAGTTATTTTAAACTTTACAAAATCTATAATAATTATTTTTGAATATTGATTGTAATTACGTTAAAACCTCTATAGTCGGACTTCAGCAAATGTTTTCAAATTTATTCTAACTAAAAACTGCACATTTAAAGGTCCTTATAACTAAAGATAATGAGTCTTTGCTTCAAGATTTATTTACTTATATAAAAAATAGTAATAAAAATATATTAATTTTATTAATTTATATCTTAAATATAAAATATCTTCTAAATTTAAACTACTTTTGAACTACTTTTCTAATCTTTTAAATAATTTTTTAATAATATCAATCCAAATTATAATCATTTTTTACATTTTGTTTGATTTTAAATATATCAATACAAATTATAATCATTTTTTACATTTTCTTTGATTTTAAATATATTAATACAAATGATAATTATTTTTAATTTACGATTGATTAATACAAATTATACTTATTTTTACTTTATGATTAATAACAATATTTAAATGTTAAGTATATTAATAAGAAACAATAATTTATATGTAAAAAAATATAAAGAAATAAATTAATTTTAAACAATTGAGAAGAAAAAAATGTCTAAGAAAAATCAACTATCATCTTCAAATATTATAGATGAAGACTCATTGGTGGATGCTAGAAATATTTCAAACGCAATATAATTCCCTAACTAATCGCATATAAGTAAAACAGTTAGCGAATATGAGGGATTTACTTTTTAAAAAGGATCGAAAATAAAAATAGTAACAGAAAATAGCGAAAGTTAGTCGAAAGAAAAGTTATCAAAATCTCGAAGAAAGTATAATCAAAAAGTGGAAAACAAATAGAAATAGTCTTTATCGCATCTAAATTTAGATAGGTCATCCAGCTCTTCAGTAATTAATTTAATTTAAATATACAAAAAATATTTTTATTGCCATTATATTTTTATAAAATAAGAGGAGCAATTCAGAAAGTATGAGAAATACAATTAGGAGGATTGAATTAATTCTTAGTGAATTAAGAGATTAATTTAACTTATTTTAATAAAACTTTAATAGTTTTATCATTAAATAAGGCCAGTTTAATGAAGTTTTGTAGCAAAATTTGAATTAAACTAATTAATCGATTGTAAACCTACAAAAATAAGTAAATGAAAAATTGGAAGTTAATTACACTATGTAAAAGGATGTTGCTTAATTCACTCTAAAAGGTATTGATATTTCACAAAATTAAAGATTAGTTAAAAATCTGATAACTGTTGAATAAAAAGACTAATCACATAATTTAAGAAGTTCTTCAATGAAAAAAAAAATTATTAAATATTGAAATATATAACTATTATGTGCTTAAAAATACTTATATTAATTTACTAATAAAAATATTAAAATTTATTTGATTTTAATTTACTTTTTCTCATATTTTATTTATCATATGCACTTTTTTAACGATTTTTAAAAATATCAAAATTCTAAAAATAAAATAAGTTGTATTTTCTTTTAACCACTCATTTTTTAAACGAATTATTATACATCATGAAAACATTTAATGAGCTTCTTGTTTTTATTTTTTTACTATTTGCATTTTTAAATTCATTTTCTACATTACTTTGATTTTAAATAAAACAATACAAATTATAATCATTTTTTACATTTTCTTTGATTTTAAATATATTAATACAAATGATAGTTATTTTTACTTTACGATTTATTAATGCAAAATATACTTGTTTTTACTTTATGATTGAAAAACAATATTTAAATGTCAAGTATCCTAATAAGAAACAATAATTTATATGTAAAATTGAAAAATTAATTAAAAATAAAACGAATAGAATAGTAATAAAATTAAAAAGGATAAAAAGTAATGGATAGCAATAGTAACACAATCGTAAATTAAACTTTATTCTTAATAGGCAATAAAATATTTTAACTTTTTATTTTTTTAATATATAGATAGATGCAAAGATTTAATACCTCCTAAAAGTTGGAACTAAAAAATAAGAAATGCAACAAAACGAAAGATATATTATAGATTTATAAAAAACAGAACATTAAATCTAATATAAGCAATGTAACATCAAATAATTATTCGATATCTAATTTACAGATGTATAAACATTAAGTGATAAACAATTTAAAGCATAGAAAAAGAAGATTTCTAAGATTATTGTAAACAATATTCTATTATCTAATATGCTAAATGAAAATTTAATATCTGATATTTAAAATGTAAATTATAATAAATATTATACAGAGAAAAATGTTAACTTACAAGAAGGTAATGATCCAATTTTATTTTGTGACAATATTGTAGTGTTTTACTTATTACCAACAATGTCACTTGTTAACTCAAAGTAAGATTAAAATAAAACTGTTTAAAAGAATATTTAATTAAGAGAAATATGCAAGAAGTATAAATTAAGCAATAATTTACAAATGGATGTCAAACATTTGAGAAAGCCTTAACAATTAAATAGTAAAGATTCTGAAGAGAAGAAATAAATAAGGAAAATTATATAAAATAATCCAAAGATTATGGAGTAGTATAATTAGGTTATTTATAATACTAGATTTGAAAATTATTAAACAGATATTAGTTACTATGATATGAAGATAGAATGTTAAAATATCCAATTTTAGAGCTAATAAGTAATTTTAAAAAAGCAGAAGAAGAATTAAATCAACAAGGATTCTATCTCTTTTAAATAGATTTAACATAGGGTTTCTTAAATAACTTCAACAGGTAAGAAACAATAGATTATTTAATGATGAAATATAACTTTTAAATATAATAATAATAAAATAAAAAGTTTTAAGAATAACCAACTCATACAATATTAACTAATTAAAATGTTGTAGGTGATAATTGTCTCACTTACATTACAAATTAATACGGTTTTACTACTAGACATAAGCTTTATAACAAATTCGTTTGTTAACTTACATCAAATTCTGTGTAAAAGAAATGTTTTAATAACCATCTTATTGATATATTTAATAGTGATTGATACACATAACTTAAAAAATTTTCTTAATCAAGCATAAAATTCTGGATTAACTAGATTCGAAATAACAGTTTATAACTAAAATATATTAGATGCTTAGTAATACATTAATTTAATAAACTATTAATATAAATTTTTAAAGAATCTAATATTTTCTATAAAACATCGCTTTAAAAGTAATATAAAGCTTTAGAAGAATATTTATTTACATTAGAATCTTATTATTGTTGGTTGATAACTTACAGAATAAAATCAACTGCAGACTTTGGAGTAATTACTAAACATAATAAACAATAGGTTAGATAGTCAAATTTACATTGTAGAATAAGTTTGGTAAAATAAATGAATGTTTTTATGTAAAAGTTTTCGTTTCCTAATCAGTTTAGATTTACAATGCTATGTGAGAAACTAAGGATAAATAATAATAAATTAAAATAATAAAAAGAAAGATTTAAGTACAGAATAATTATTTTACAATCAATAAGGCTTAGCACAAAACATATTTCATAATAAATACAGCTGGAATTTAAATGCTACTTAAAATAAAAATATAAAAATCTTTAACATTTCTAATGATATTGAAAAACATATTTTAGTATTAACAAAAGAATAATTAAATGCTATAAAAAAATAACTCATTTCTTGTACTGTTGAGTAGTAACTAATACATATACACTCTGACTAAAATTTGATAGATTAGTATAGAATCATAAGACAATAATAACAAATAGATATTAATTATTAAAAATAAAATGTCTAAAATATAGTTTAATCAATTTAAAGTATGCAAGAACAAATATATTTATACAATAACACTTTAATAACTATCTTAAAATAATTTAAATAAGAAATCTAATTTATCAACACATTAACAAATAAGATGGAAGAAGGATAAACTATAACTATAAATGTTTTATGTTTTAAATTTATTAATAATATATTTTATTGTTTAGATCATGCTAAAGGCTCGGACTAATAATATAATGTTTATGGCTTTTCTAACACACACTGATAAATATAACTATACAGTTTTACAAAATAAATAATAAGAATATTCTTAAAATAAAAAAGAATTTACATTAAATTAATAATTAAGGAAATAAGTAAATGACAAAACAGTTAAAAATATCAATCAATATCTATATCTAAAAATATAAAATATATAATACTTCCATGTATTAAATATTATTGATATGAATAACTAATAATTTAATTCCTAGTTTAGCTCTTAATAAAGTAAATAAATTAATTTAATATTGCTAATCCAGGTATTGAAATTCCACTGACTTGATACATAATGTCAGCGGAATTTCAATAAGATTTTATTAAAATTTGAAAAGTAGTTAGCCTTCTTGTTTTTTTTATTTTAATTTGTCTGAATTTATCAGATAGATCTACCTGTGATTTTATTAAAAAGAAAGGCCTTTTATTTAATTTTTATGAAAAATTAATTTTTTAAAAAATTTTCTTTTTGTAATATTACAGCAACTTACTTAAAATTAAAAAAAAAAACTTAAACAAACTATAAAAATTTAATTTAATATATTTTTTTATTCATTAAATAACTTGAAGCGAATTAATTGTGTTAAAATAGATCTTTTTAAACTCTATCGATTGGTATATTTTTCATAATATTTCACTTATAAAATAAAAGATGGATACAATAATGCATAAATTTTGAATAGACATTGTAATAATTAAATTTTTAAAAAATTATGTTGTTAACATAGAGAAGAAAAGTAGGAACTTTATATTTTATAAATTTGCATATAAATATTGAGAAAAATGAAGATATTGTATTTGAAACAAAATAAAATGTAAATATAAAATATCAGCGCCTTATTTTTTCAAATCAGATTTAAGCAGATTTAGAAAGATATTTTGTTATTATAAATTTATAAATAGAATGCATTTATCTCATAATTAAATAATCTAAAAAAATTTAATTAGTAAAATTAAGAAAAATGTAAAATATAATTTCTGTTTTTGAAGAATTGTAGAAATATGGAGAATTTCTTTTACTATAAAAAGTATAAAAGAAGTATTATCTATACTCTTATAGTGATTGCAATTTAAAATACTGTAAATCTTGGAAAACTCAAAATATTAACTTAGATTAGCATAATAGTTAGTACTTAAAGAAAAAGATAGACATTTCTCCACTTTTTTTTGAATTTAATAAATATCTGAATTAGTTTATTTTTAATATTGGTAGTTTAAGCTAAATTTTAAAGACATTTATGAACAGATTAATTATAATTCAATAATAAACTTAATTGTAAATCGAAGAAACTTACTCAAAATAAATGGAAGAATCTGTATCACCATAAACAAACAAATTAAATCAATAGGATTGGTTTGATTAATAAATATCAAAATAAGATTTAAATATAAAAGAATAAAAAAACAAATTAGAGTAAGATACGAGAATTGAAGAATAATATCCTTAAGAATTTTAAAACTTAAATGAACTGGAGAAAGTTTTGGATAACTACCAAACTTTGATTTGTTAATTAGTTCTTGGTGAAGAAAATCTACAAATTTAATTTAAAAATCCTCTTTGCATTAAATTTAAGCAATTTAAATAGATTTTTCTTGAAAAACTTATTTTAAGTCTAAATACTTAATATAGATATTCAAATAGACATTAAAAATATTTAGATATTTAAGATAATTTATTTCAAAATTAATTAGAATGGCTGATAAATTAAGAAAATTTAGATTTCTCAGTAAGCCATCTATAGATCTATATTAAAATTAATCATGAATTTGAAAGTGATTTGTTTGATCCAACTGGCAACAATATTCATAGGGTATTAAAATTACCAAAAGTTAAAGCAGATTATTTGTTTTTAGATATTAAACCATATGATATTAACTTTTTAACAGATTTAGATATAATATTTGGTTAAAACTTAGATTATAAAGATAGATGTAAAATCATAATTCATAATGAAATGAATAATGATGATTATGGATAAGTCTTGTAATTAAAATTAGATGCAATTTAATTGCCAAGTATTTTAGAGGATAAGAGATGCTTTATTAGAATGAATTTTTAGACTTAATTAAGTATTAAAGAGTTATTTTTAGAAGACCAATATATTCTTATGCTAGCTTATTGCACTAAAAACCAAATTAACTAAAATTTATTCATTAATTTGTCTTTTATTATGTCTGATTTACTTAATATTTGAAAGAGATGCTTTATTAGAAAGAATTTTTAGACTTAATTAAGTATTAAAGAGTTATTTTTAGAAGACCAATATATTCTTATGCTAGCATATTGCACTAAAAACCAAATTAACTAAAATTTATTCATTAATTTGTATTTTATTATGTCTGATTTACTTAATATTTGATTTATTTTTCTTTATTAATATTATAGTACATTACTTTCAAAATATTAATTCAAAATTTCTTATTATAAAATTTTTATTTGCTTGTAAAACAAATGAAAAAAATGCTTAACCAAATAATTTTTTTAAATATAACACTTTCAGGTTAATTAAATTCTTATGGAAGTAGAGAATTAAG
Organism: Tetrahymena thermophila SB210; assembly: GCF_000189635.1. Classification (NCBI taxonomy): domain Eukaryota; phylum Ciliophora; class Oligohymenophorea; order Hymenostomatida; family Tetrahymenidae; genus Tetrahymena; species Tetrahymena thermophila. The sequence continues at coordinate 21,761 of NW_002476496.1, read as the reverse complement.
AATTTAATTCCTCCTTATTTGCAAAAAAATAGATTAATTTATTAAATAATTTTATTTTAATTTTTATTATAAAATATTTGTTTTATATTTTTTAATGTAATTAATTTATTTAAGAAATAATATTTTTAAATAATTACTATTTTTCATTTAATGCATCAAAATATATCAGAAAATAAATTTAAAAAATATACATAATATTTAATTAAATTATGTATATTTCTAAATATTAATTAAATCATCGCTAATAAATAGTGATGACTATTTTTTAAAATTGCAAAGTGCTATATCTATCAATATTTTATGGCAAATTATCTTATTACAAAAAACTATATAATAAAACATATTATTTTTTATTATTCAAATATTTAATATTTATTCATCATATTTCACCAATCATAACCATAGTACATATTAAAGACAACTAATCTTTTTTATTTAAGACACTTGCGTTCTACTTTCAATTTATCAGATTTATTGATCTATCTTATACTTCTATATTAAATTAAATTAAAATAAAATGTGAAATAGAATAAATTTTTTAATTTAAAATTAAAATATAAAAAACATTAGCAGAATAAAAAAGAAAAAGAAAAGTAAATTAAATAAATGCTAATAAGCAAACGAATTAAAAAAGTTAAATTGTTTAAATTCATTTTTACGACAATAAATATCACAATCCAAAACAAATAAACTTTTTTACCTAAGTTTTAGTGTAAAATTTGAGAGATTAGTGCAATTTGCTAGAGCAAATTCTAAGCTTAATGCACTTTAATCACCAATTTCATTCTCGCTTTTTAAAAATTGAAGAAAAAACAAATAATCAATAAGTTGTTCAGAAGGAAAAAATAAATGAAGATAAAATATCAAATAATAAGAAATAAATTAATTAATTAATAAATAATAAAAGCAAATAAATGTTGATAATAAAAAAATGGGTTAAATTAAGAAAGAAAGAACTAACTAAAAACATCAACACAATTCAAAATAAATAAATAAACTGTCTATTTTTACCTAAGATCAAGATTCAAACTTGAGAAATGAGTGCAATTTGCAATAGCAGAA
>NW_002476496.1:0-20599 GCF_000189635.1 Tetrahymena thermophila SB210 | reverse complement strand
TTTTATAAGGAAAAATATCACTATCAAGAGCAAATAAACTATTTTTACTGAAGGTTAAGTGTCAAAATTGAGAGATTAGTGCAATTTTTTAAAGCTTAAACTAAGCATAATGTACCTTAATCACCAATATTATTTGCCCTTATAAATATTGAAGAAAAGAAAATAATTAATTAATTAGTTATTTAGTTAGTTAGAAGGAAAAAGTGAATAAAAAATATGAAATTAATAATAAGAAATTATTTAATTAATTAATAATAAAAGCAAATGCTCAAAATAAAAAAATTAAAATTAAGAAATTTTGAAGAAAAAAAACACTAATATAATAAAAGAGAATAAGAAAACCAAATTAAATAAATAAATAAATAAATAACTAATAAACAAATTAAAAGAGTTACTTATATTTGTTTAAATTCATTTTTATAAAAAAAATATCAACAACACAATCCAAAACAAACAAACAAATAAACTGTTTTTACCTAAATTCAAGTGTCAAATTTGAGAGATTAGTGAAATTTGCTAAAGCAGAACCTAAGTCTGATGCGCCTTTATCACCAATTCCACTCCAACTTTTTAAATATTGAAAAAAAAAAAAATAATTAATTAGTTATTTAGATAAATCAAATAAACATCTAATAAACTAATTAAAAGAGTTATATTTTTTAAATTGATTTTTATAAGCAAAAATATCAGAATCCAAAATAAATAAACTGTTTTTACTTAAGTTTAAGTGTCAAATTTGAGAGTTTAGTGCAATTAGCTAATGCAGAAGCTAAGCCTGTTGCACCTATTTAACCAATTAAATTGTCACTTTTTAAATATTGAAGAAAATAAATAAAATTAATTAGTTTTTTAGAAGGAAAAAGTGAAGAAAAAATATGAAATAATAAGAAATTAATTAATTAATTAATAATAAAAGCAAATAAATGTTGAAAATAAAAAATGAACTAAATTAAGAAAAATACAAGAAGAAAAAAACAAGTAGAATAAAAAACAAAAAGAAAAGTAAATTAAATAAAATAAAATGCTAATAAGAATATTAAAATAATTATTGCTTAAATTCATTTTTTATAAGAAAAAAATATCACAATCTCAAACAAATAAACTGTTTTTACGTAAGATCAAGTGTCAAGTTAGAGAGATTCGTGCAATTTGCTAAACCAGAACTTAAGTCTAATGCATTTGCTGCATTAATTTAATTGTTACTTTTTAAATATTGAAGAAAAAATATATCATTAATTAATTAATTAGTTATTTAGAAGCAAAAAGTGAAGAAAAAATTACAAATTAATTAATAATAAAAGCAAATACATGTTGAAAATAAAAAAATGAGTTAAAATAAGAAAAATTAAATAAATAAATAAACAACTAATATAAAAATTAAAAGAGATTTATTGTTAAAAATTCATTTTTTTAAGGAAAAATATAACAATCCAAAATGAATAAACTGTTTTTACTAAAGAACAAGTTGCAAGTTTGAGAGATTAGTGAAATTAGCTAAAACAGAACCAAAACTTGATGCACCAATTTATCTTTTTTTTTTCTTACAACAAATTTATTTGAGAATGCGAAGAAATTCATAGATTTTGATACTTTTTTTTACAAAAAAATCTAAGAAAAAAGAAATATTAACTTCAAAAATCAATAAAGAAATAAACAAATGATTAATATAAAAAATAAATTAATAAATTAAATAAAATGTTTAATTCTAAGAAATATTTCTGAGTGTATAAATAAATAAATACATGCATTTATATGCAGGATTATGATAACCATTACCAATTTAATTGTCACTGTTTAAATATTAAAGAAAAAATATAATTTAATTAGTTATTTAGAAGAGAAAAATGAAATAATAGGAAATTTATTAATAAATTAATAAATAATAAATGCAAATGCTGAAAATAAAAATAAGTTAAATTTAGAATGATATTAGAAGAAGAAGAAAAAATATAAGTATAATAAAAAAGAAAAAGAAAGTAAATCAAATAAACAGCTGATAAGCAAATTAAAAGAGTTAGTTATTTTGCTATAAATTCATTTTTTTAAGGAAAAATATCACAATCCTAAACAAATAAACTGTTATTACGAAAGATCAAGTGTCAAATTTTAGAGATTAGTGCAATTAGCTAAAGCAGAACCTAAGCCTGATAAACCTATTTAACCAATTTAATTTAACCTTTTTAAATATTAAAGAAAAAATATAAAAACTAAATTTTTTTTATTCTAAATTTATAATTTTAAAAATTTTTATTTTAGATTTATACATAATTAATTTAAATTTGTTTTTAATTTATAATAAATTATTTATTCAATGAATAAATAAATAAATAAATAAATAAATAATAAAAGCAAATAAATAAATGTTGAAATTAAAAAAATGAGCTAAATTAATAAACATAAAAGAAGAAAAAACAAACACAAGTACAATAAAAAAGAAAAATATTGTAAATCAAATGAACAGCTAATAAAAAAATTAAAAGAGTTAGTTAAATTTTTTTTTTAAATTCATTTTTATAACTAAAAATAAATATCACAATCCAAAAGAAATAAATTGTTTTTACTTAAGACTAAGTGTCAAATTTGAGAGATTAGTGCAATTTGCTAAAGCAAGGCCTAAACCTGAAGCAGTTTTATTACCAATTTCACCTTAACTTTTTAAATATTGAAGAAAAAATATATCATTAAATAGTTATTTAGAAGGAAAAAATATAAAATAATAAGAAATAAATGAATTAATAAATAAATAAATAATAAAAGCAAATAAATAAATGTTGAATATAAAAAATGAGTTAAATTAAGTCAGATAGAAGAAGAAAAAACACAAGTACAATAAAAAACGAAAAGAATAATAAGTAAATCAAATGAACAGCTAATAAACAAATTAAAAGAGTTAGTTATATATATTGTTTAAATTCATTTTTTTACTAAAAATAAATATCACAATCCAAAACAAATAAACTATTTTTACTCTAGAAAAAGTGTCAAATTCGAGAGATTAGTGCAATTTGCTATAGCAAGACCTAAACTTGATGCAACTTAATCACCAACTTAATTGCTTCTTTTTAAATATTGAAGAAAAAATATATAATTAATTTGTTATTTAGAAGGAAAAAATGAATAAATAATATGAAATAATAAAAAATAAATGAATGAATTAATAAATAAATAATAAAAGCAAATAAATGTTGAGTATAAAAAAGAGTTAAATAAGTCAGATAGAAGAAGAAAAAACACAAGTACAAAAAAAAAGGAAAAGAATAGTTAATAAAAAAACAGCTAATAAGCAAATTAAAACCGTGTTATAATGTTTAATTAAATTCATTTTTATAAGGAAAAATATCACAATCCAAAACAAACAAATAAATAAACTGTTTTTACATAAGATGAAGTGTCAAATTTGAGAGATTAGTGCAATTTGCTAAACCAGAACCTAAGCCCGATGCAAATTCTGCATCAATTTTATCACACCTTTTTAAATATTGAAGAAAAATTATATAATTAATTTGTTATCTAGAAGGAAAAAAAATGAAGAAGAAATATGAAATAATAAGAAATGAAAGAATTAATAAATAATAAAAGCAAATAAATGTTGAGTATAAAAAAGAGTTAAATTAAGTCAGATAGAAGAAGAAAAAACACAAGTACAATAAAAAAGGAACAGAATAGTTAATAAAAAAAATAGCTAATAAGCAAATTAAAACCATGTTATAATTTTTAATTAAAATCATTTTTATAAGGAAAAATATCACAATCCAAAACAAACAAACAAATAAATAAACTGTTTTTACTTAATATGAAGTACCAAATTTGAGAGATTAGTGCAATTTGCTAAACCAGAACCTAAGCCCGATGCAAGTTTTGCATCAATTTTATCACACCTTTTTAAATATTGAAGAAAAAATATATAATTAATTTGTTATCTAGAAGGAAAAAATGAAGAAGAAATATGAAATATTAAATATGAAAGAATTAATAAATAATAAAAGCAAATAAATGTTGAATATAAAAAAGAGTTAAATTAAGTCAGATAAAAGAAGAAAAAACACAAGTACAATAAAAAAGGAAAAGAATAATAAGTAAATCAAATAAACAGTTAATAAATAAATTAAAAGAGTAAAATTATTTTAAATTCATTTATAGAACAAAAAATATCACTATCCAAAACAAATAAACAAATAAACTATTTTTACCAAAAAAAAAGTGTCAAATTTGAGTTAGAGTGATTTGCTAAACAAGAACCTAAGTTTAATGCACTTGTTAAATTAATTTAATTCTCACTTTTTAAATATTGAAGAAAAAATATATAATTAATTAATATTTAAATATATAAATAATAAAAGCAAATTTTGAAAATTAAAAAATGAATTAAATTAAGAAATATAAAAGAAGAAAAAACACAAGTACAATAAAAAGCTAAAACAAAAGAAAATTAAATAAAACTCGAATAAATAAATTAAAAGAGTTTTTTGTTATAAATTCATTTTTATAACGGAAAATATCACAATCCAAAACAAAGAAATAAACAATTTTTACTAAAAATAAAGTGTCAAATTTGAGAAATTAGAGCAATTTGCTAAACCAGAACCTAAGTTTGATGCATCTTAATCGCTAATTAAAATTCCACTTTTTAAATATTGAATAAAAAATATATCATTAATTAGTGATTTAGAAGGAAAAAATGAAAAAAAAAAAATGAAATAATAAGAAATCAATTAATTAATATATAATAAAAGTAAATGTAGAATATAGAAAAATGAGTTAAATTAAGTAAGAAAGAAAGAAAGAAAGAAAGAAAGAAAAAACACACAATTACAAAAAAAAACAAATCAAATAAAAAAATTATAAAAGTTTAAAAATTTTCTATTATACTCATTTTTATAACAAAAAATATCACAACCCAAAACTTAAAAACAGTTTTTATCAAGTAAAGATTTAGAAAATGAATTTAAAAACATTTAGATTGAAGAAAGAGTTAAAATAGCTAAAAAAACATTCTTATAAATAAAATGAATAAATATAAGTGATAATTTCTATTATAAAAATAGTTTTTAAATAAACTGAAAGTTAAATAAAAATAAAGAAAATATTAATAATAATGCTTATAAAATAAATATACTAGAGATCTAAATTGATAACCTAATGAGATAAAAATGGAGAGTTTAAAAACTTTTTTTATTAATTTATATAAATTTAAAGTATATTGATAAAAAAATTAATTTTTACTTGTTATAATCTTATTTTATATTAAATCTATTATATCATTTATTTTTTTTTTCAAAAATATTGAATAGAAATTTATAGAAATTTAATTAATTAATTATAAGTGAATAAAAAGTACAAATAAATTATATGAATTTATAATTTTGCCTTTAATTAAGGAAATCACAAAAAAGTAAGTTAGTGAGTGAGTGTATCAAATTCATTATTAATCTTAATATTTCTATTTCAAGTGTGTACTTAAAAATATAGTAGAAACAACAGATTAGACAGACATAAATGATAATGGCAATGCGAACTCACTAGAATAAAATAATTTTTTGAAGTATTTACTTATATTGTAAATAGATTAATTTTCATATTTTTTAAATTTTACATTTTTATTTTTGAATCATCAAAATTAACTACTTAATAAAAATTATTTTTATAAAATTTAAGGAAAGTAATTACTATAATTTTTCAAGGTATAAACTATCAATTTCTAATTGCTATTATATATTTAAGAATAGGATAATTTAATAAATAATATTAAATAAACTTTTTTGTGATATTTCTTCTTAAAAGTAAATTTATAAATTCATATTTGATAATTATAATTATTTATTTGTTGGTTTTATCCAAATTAATATGAAATTAAAGTCAATTGATTTTTAATATATTAGATAGAATTAATTAAATTTCCATATTAGATAGCTATTCAATATTTTAGAAAAAAATAAATAAATGATATAAAAGGAATAACATTTCTACAATCTAGAAAGAGTAAATATTTATCTTTTTAAATTTATTATAAATTTATTTTTATGAAAAAAAAAGTTTAAAAACTCTTCTCTTAAATCTCATTAGGTTCTCCATATTGATCTGAGCGGGTATATTTAATTATTAATATTATTATTATTAATGCTTATTTATTTTTATATTTATTTACAATACTTTTTCTAATTAATTATTTTAATTTAATTTTCATTTATAACTTTTGATTTAATTAATTAATTTCTTATTATTTCATATTTTTCCTTCATTTTTTCCTTATAACTAACTAATTAAATATATTTTATTATTCAATATTTAAAAAGTGACAAAAAAATTGATGATGACAATAATAATATAGTCACACAAAAATACATGTATTTATTTATTTATACACTCAGAAATATTACTTAAAATTAAACACATATATTTAATTTTTTAATTTATTTATTTTGTTAATTATTTATTTACCGTAGAATACCTGTTAATTAGCAAAAAAAAAGATATGAGATTTTGTGAATTTTTTCACTACAAAAATTTTACCTTAAAATTTGCGACTTAGAGGATTGCGAATTAACTAACGGGTATTCTACGGTATTACTTTATTCATTTTTGAATTTTATATATCTTTTTTCTTAAAGTTTTTTTTTGGCAAAAAAAATAAAAAAAGTATCAGATTCTATGAATTTGTTCACACTTTCAAACAAATTTTTGGCAAAACAAAAAACAAAAATACCAAAATAGATAATGAAGGTGCATCAGTCTTAAGTACTGCTTTGGCAAAATGCACTAATCTCTCAAATTTGACACTTAATCTTGAGTAAAAATAATATATTTTTAAATTGAGATATTACTTCAAATAAAAACTAATTTGAAACAATATAACTTAAATAATTTATTTATTAACTTATTAATTGATATTTATTTTTTTTCATTTTTATTCAGCTTTATTTTTTTCTTCTTTCTTAATTAATTTAACTAATTTTTTATTTTAAACTTTTATTATTTATATCAATTAATCAATCAATCAATTAATTAATTAATTATATTTATTTCATTTTTTTTCTTCATTTTTTCCTTAAAAGGAATTAATTAATAATATTTTTCTTAAATATTTAAAAAGGTCAAATTAAATTGGTGATAAAGGTATATCAGACTTAGGTTATGGTTTAGCAAACTGCATTAATCTCTCAAATTTGACAATCAATCTCTTGTATAAACAGCTTATTTGTTTTAGATAAAATTTAAAATAAAATTATTCTTTAATAATTTATTTATTAGTTTTATATTTGATTTATTTTTCTTTTTCTATTTGATTAAGCTTTTTTTTTGATTGTTAATTTAACTAATTTTTTCATTTAAAATTATTTCTTATTTTATTAAAGAATAGTTTTCTTATTATTTCATATTTTTCCTTCATTTTTTTCTTCATACTAACTAACTAATTTATTATATTTTATCTTCAAAATTTAAACAGTAAAAATAATGTTGGCGCAGTTGGTGCATCAGGCTTAGGTTCTGATTTAGGAAAGTGTTCTAATCTCTCAAATTTGACACTTAATCTTAGGTAAAAAAGGTTTATTTGTTTTTGATTGTGATATTTTTTCATATAAAAATGAATTTAAAATAAAATAAATCTATCTTTTAATAATTTATTTATTAGCTTTTTATTTAATTTACAGTATTCGAACATATAAATAGCCATATATAATTAATAATCTATTCAATAACAAATTTTTTCACCTTTATTTAATGATTATATCACATCTTTACTACCTATAATATATGTAATTCTAGCAGTATTTTAATTAGAGCTCAGACTACCATTTATTTTATGATGCTACTTTGATATTTTAGTTTTTGAATTAATTGTGATATTCCTTTGCTGATAAATTTAATTATATCATCTATACTTTTAATTCTATATAATATTTTTATTATGTTATGATAGAGTAAATAATTTTTATAAGATAAAGTATCTTTTATGGAATAAAAATCTTAATTTATCAATCTATATAAAAATGATAAGTGTTACTTTAAGGTTAGAAAACTTTATTTTTCATTTTTATTTAATATAGCTCATTTTTTCATATTCAACTTTCTTTTGCAATTATGATTAATTTCTTATCATTTCATATTTTTTCTTAATTTTTTCTTTCTAAATAACTTTTTCCTTCAATATTTAAAAAGTTTCAATTAAATTGGAGCAATTGGCGCATCAATATTATGTTCTGGTTTAGCAAAGTGTATTAACCTTTCAAATTTGACACTAAATCTTAGGTAAAAAAAGTTTGTTTATTTTATTGTGAAATTTTTGAATATAAAATAAATTAAAAAAAAAATAACTCTTTTTATAAATAATCCTCTTATTTGATTTATTTTTATTTTTTATTATTATTCTGCTTGTGTTTTTCTTTCTACTTTTCTTGATTTAATTAATTTTTTCATTTCAACTTTTACTTTTATTATTAATTAAATTATTCATTTACTACTATTTCATATTTTTCTTCTAATTAACAAATTAATTTTTTATTTTTCTACAATATTTTAAAAGTTAGAATTAAATTGGTGACGAAGGTGCATCAGGCTTAGGCTCTAGTTTAGCAAACTTCACTAATCTCACAAGTTTGACACTTAATCTATAGTAAAAAAAGTTTATTTGTTTTGGAATGTGACAACATTTTAATATAAAAATGAATTTAAAATAATATAACTCTTATTTATCTATTAGGTTTTTAATTGATTTATTTTTTATTTTGCTTGTTTTACTTTTCCTTCCTTTGTTTATAAACTAATATTTTTTAATCATTTTTTCCTTCTAACTGATTAATTAATTAATTATTTTTTTTTTTTAATATTTAAAAAGTTCCAATTAAATTAGCGATAAAGGTGTATCAGATTTAGGTTTGGCTTTATCAAACTGCACTAATCTCTTATATTTGAAGCTTTATCTTCTGTACAAACAGTTTATTCGTTTTTGATTATGATATTTTTTAATATAAAAATTAATTTAAAACAATAGAGCTTAATAATTTATTTATTAGCTTTTAACTAATTAATTTTTCATTTTTATTTTGATTGTTTTTTTTTTCTTAGTTGATTTAACTAATTTTTGTATTTTCAACTTTTGATTTTATTATTAATTGATTTATTTTTTATTATTTTATTTTATCCTTCTAAATAACTAATTAATTATATTCATTTTTTCTTCAATATTAAAAAGCGATAATTAAATTGGATTTGAAGGTTCATTAGGCTTAGGTATTGGTTTAGAAAAATGCACTAATCTCTAAAATTTGATACTTTTTCTATAGTAAAAACATTTTATTTACTTTTTATGATATTTTTTAACATAAAATTAATTTAAAACAAAAAAACTCATTAATTAACTAAATAATTAATTTATCAGCTTTTAATTTTATTTATTTTTCTTTGTCTTTTTTATTAATTAATTTAAAATATAAGTTTTAATTTATAAATTTTATTCTATTTATTTTTTTATTAATTTATGTTAAAAGTGTAACCATAACCGATGAATCATAATATTTGAAAGTAAAAAGCAAGTGTCTTAAATCAAAAAGATTAGTTGTCTTTAAAATTTTTTATAGGTGATAAAAAAGTGGCAAAAAAAGGCCAATAATATAATATTATAACATTAATAACTTATTTTATATTTATCGCATTCACTACAATAAATTCTTTAATTTGTGTTATAAAAATTAAATTATGGTAAATGTAATTAAAATTGTTTCTTATTCTATTTTATTAATTTCTTTTTTATTTATTTTTTATTTTTTTAAATTTAAATTTTTAATTGTTAAATTGTTAATTTATGATATGCAATACATATTTCTATTTATTAATAATTTTTAATAATATCATATACATATTATTTATACTAATTTAATCTTTATTCAATCAATATTTTTTGATTAACCAATATAAAGAATTTATTTTTTATCTTTCAAATTTATATAAATAATAATATTATTTTTTAATTATTTTAATTAAATTTATTAGTTTAAAATTAATTGTGAGTCTGTTGCCGTTAAAAAATTTTCTTTTTGTCAAAGAATCAATTTCTACCCCTATATAAAAATTTATTTGTTGGTTTTAATCAAATTAATTTCAAATAAAAGTAAATTACTTTTTAATATACTGATTATTAATTAATTAATTAAATTTCCAAAGAGGTTTTCAATATTTTTGATAAAAAAAATAAATGATGTAAAAGGAATAACATTTCTACAATATAGAAAAAGTATTTTGTTTATCTTTATATTTATATTATAAATTTATTTTTAATAATGAAAAAAGTTTATAAGCTCTTCACTTAAATCTCATTAGGTTCTCCATATTAATCTGAGCAGGTATATTTAATTTATTAATATTATTATTCATGCTTATTTAGTTTTTAAGTTATTTAAAATATTTTTTCAAACAGAAATTCTTATTTATTTTCATTCATTTTTATTTATTTAATTATTTTATTTTATTTTAATTTTCATTTACAATTTTAGATTTAATTACTAATTAATTAATTCACTTCTTATTAATTTTCCTGCATTTTTTACTTCTAACTAACTAATTAAATATATTTTTTTCTTCAATATTTAAAAAGTGACAAAAAAATTGATGATGATAATAACAATATAGTCACACATAATTACATGTATTTATTTATTTATACACTTAGAAATATTTCTTAAAATTAAACAAAAATATTTAATTTATAAACTTATTTATTTTGTTAATTATTGATTTATTGCTTTATTCATTTTTGAAGCTTAAATTACTTTTTTCTAAAAGTCTTTTTTTTGGCAAAAAATATAAAAAGTATCAGACTAAATGAATTTCTTCGCATTTTCAAAGAAATTTGTGGCAAAACAAAAAACAAAAGTACCAAAATAGATGATGAAGGTGCATCAGTCTTAAGTTCTGCTTTGGCAAAATGCACTAATCTCGCAAATTTGACACTTAATCTTGAGTAAAAACAGTTTATTTTTAAATTGTGAAATTATTTGAAATAAATAATAATTTTAAATAAATTAACTTATATAATTTATTTATTAACTTTTTAATTGATACATTTTTTTTTTTCATTTTTATTCAGTTTTATTTTTTTCTTCTTTCTTTGTTAATTTAACTCATTTTTTATTTTAAACTTTTATTATTTATATCAATTAATTAATTTTTATTATTTCATATTTTTTTCTTCATTTTTTGCTTATAAATAATTAATAATATTTTTTCTTAAATATTTAAAAAGGTAAAATTAAATTGGCGATAAAGGTACATCAGATTTAAGTTCTGGTTTAGCAAAGTGCACTAATCTTTCAAATCTGGCACTTCATCTCTAGTATAAACAGTTTATTAATTTTAGATTGTGATATTTTTTAATATATAAAGAATTTAAAAAATTTTTCCTTCATTTTTTTCTTCATACTAACTAACTATTTTATTATATTTTTTCTTCAATATTTAAACAGTTAAAATAAAATTGGTGCAGCTGGTGCTTCAAGCTTAGGTTCTGATTTAGGAAAGTGCTCGAATCTCTCAAATTTGACACTTAATCTTAGGCAAAAAAGTTTATTTGTTTTCGATTGTGAAATTTTTTAATTTAAAAATGAATTTAAAATAATATAGATCTATCTTTTAATAATTTATTTATTAGCTTTTTATTTAATTTACAGTAATAAATAATCATATTTAATTAATAGATAAAATACAATCAATAATAAATTCAACAATCCCTTTTTTCACTTTTATTAAATGATTAGAAAACATCATTACTGTCAAGAATATATGTAATTCTAGTAGTCTTCTAATATAAGCTCTGACCACTATTTTCTGATGCTACTTTGATATTTTACTTTTTAATTAATGTGATATTCCTTTGCTGATAAATTTAATTATATCATATATACTTTTAATTTTACATAATATTTTAATTATATTATGATAGAGTAAATAATTCTCTATAAGATGAACTATCTATTTATTATTGAATAAAAGTCTTAATTTATTGATCTAAAAAAAAATGATAAGTGTCACTTATTGGCTCGAAAACTTTATTTTTCATTTTTATTTTGTTTATTTTTGTTAATATAACTCATTTATTCATTTTCAACTTTTTCACTTATGTATGATTAATTTTTATCATTTCATATTTTTTCTTTCTAAATAACTTATTAATTATATTTTTTCTTCAATATTTAAACAGTAAAAATAAAATTGATGCAGTTGGTGCATCAGGCTTAGGTTCTGGTTTAGCATAGTGCTCTAGCCTCTCAAATTTAACACTTAATCTTAGGTAAAAAAAGTTTGTTTGTTTGTTTGCTTTGATAGTGATAATTTAAAACAAAACAACTAACTCTTCAATAATTTATTTTTAACTTCTTATTTGATTTATTTTTATTTTTTATTCTGCTTGTGTTTTTCTTTCTATTTTTCTTAATTTAATTAATTTTTTATCATTTTCAACTTTTGCTTTAATTATTAATTGATTTATTCATTTATAATTATTTCTTCTTCTTATTTTCCACTAATTAACAAATCAATTATATTTTTTTTTTCAATATTTAAAAAGTTAGAATTAAATTGGTGACGAAGGTACATCAGGCTTAGGCTCCGGTTTAGCAAAGTGCACTAATCTTTCAAGTTTAACACTTGATCTATAGTAAAACGAGTTTATTTGTCTAGGATTGTGACACTATAAAAAGAATTTAAAACAATATGACTTTTATTTATTTATTTATTAGGCTTTTAATTGATTTATATTTATTGTCTTTTTTATTCTGCTTTCTTTGTTTTTTCTTTCTTTGTTAATTAACTAATGTTTTTTAATCATTTTTTCCTTCTAACTGATTAATTAATTATATTTTTTTTCAATATTTAAAAAGTTCCAATTAAATTAATGATAAAGGTGCATCAGATTTAGGTTTTGCTTTATCAAAACGCACTAATCTCTTATATTTGAAGCTTTATATTCTGTAAAAACAGTTATTCCTTTTTGATTGTTATATTTTTAATATAAAAATGAATTAAAAAAATATAGCTAAAAAATTTATTTATTAGCTTTTAATTAATTAATTAATTATTTTTTATTTTGATTGTATTTTTTTTTCTTCTTTATTTGTTAATTTACTAATTTTTGTTTTTTCAACTTTTGATTTTATTATTAATTGATTTATTTTTATTATTTCCTTTTTTTTCATCATTTTATCCATTTAAATAGCTAATTAATTATATTTATTTCTTCTTCAATATTTAAAAAGTGACAATTAAATTGGATATGAAGGATAATTAGGCTTAGGTATTGGTTTAGAAAAATGCACTAATCTCTAAAATTTGATACTTTTTCTTTTGTAAAAACAGTCTATTTACTTTGGATTATTTATGTTATTTTTTAACATAAAATTAGTTTAAAATAATATGACAGATTAATTAATTTATTGGCTTTTAATTTGATTTATTTTCTTTGTCTTTTTTATTAATTTATTCTTTAATTTATAAATTTTATTCTTTTTATTTTTTTATTATTTAAACTAAAAGCTCAACCACAACCGATGAATCATAATATTTGAAAGTAAAAAGCAAGTGTCTTAAATCAAAAAGATTAGTTATCTTTAAAATATATTATAGGTGATAAAAAAGTGGTAAAAAAAGACAAATAATATAATATTAATATTATAACATTAGTAACTTTTATAATATTTATCTCGCATTCAATACAATAAATTCTTTAATCTGACATTTAAATATTGTTTTTCAATCATAAAGTAAAAACAAGTACATTTTGCATTAATCAATCGTAAAGTAAAAATAATTATCATTTGTATAAATTAACATATTTAAAATCAAAGAAAATGCAAAAAATGATAATAATTTGTATTGTTTAAAATCAAAGAAATGTAGAAAATGAATTTAAAAATACATACAGTAAAAAAATAAAAACAAGAAACTCTTTATATGTTTTAGTGATGTATAATAAATAATTCGTTTAAAAAATTAGTGGTTAAAAGAAAATACAGTTTATGTTATTTTTAGAATTTTGATATTTTTTATAATCTTTAAAAAAGTGCATATGATAAATAAAATATTATAAAAAGTAAATTAAAATCAAATAAATTTTAATATTTTTAAGAGTAAATTATTTAAAATATAATACTAAAAATATAAAATGATTTGATCATTTTTTTATTATTTATAAGCTATTTATTAAATTATAAAAATATGATATTATTAAATATAAAAACAATAATAAAATCTATTTTTAGGTAAAAAAACTTTTTAAAAATATTAAAAAATAAAACATATAATTAATATTCAATTATTAAAACATTTATTTAATATTTATTCATACTTTTTTACCACTTGTTTATCATCAACAATTTATTTAAAAGACAACTAATCTTTTTGATTTAAGACACTTGCTTAATGATTTATTCGTTTTGTTTTAACTTTTTTAATAAATTTGTAAATTTTAATGAAATATTAAATAAAATAAAATTATAAAATAAAAATTATTTCTTTTTATAAATAAATAAAATAAAGTTAGTGGAATAAAAAAGATTAAAAAAAATCAAATAAAAGCTGTCAAATCATTTCAAGGAGCTTTATTGTTTTAAATTAGTTTTTATAATTAAAAATATCACAATCCAAAACAAATAAACTGTTTTTACAGAAGATCAAGTGTCAAATTTAAGAGATTAATGCATTTAGCTAAACCAGAACATAAGTCTGATGTACCTTCGTCACCAATTTAATTATCACTTTTTAAATATTGAAGAAAAAATACATGATTAAATAGTTAATTAGAAGGAAAAAATGAACAAAAAATATGAAATAACAAGATTAATTAATATTAAAAGTAAAAGTTGAAAAAAAAGTGAAGAGTTAAATTAACAAAGAAAGAACAAAAAAAAAGCAAGCACAATAAAAAGAAAAAAGAGCTTTATTGTTTTAAATTAGTTTTTATAATTAAAAATATCACAATCCAAAACAAAATAAACTGTTTTTACAGAAGAATAAGTGTCAAATTTGAGAGATTAATGCATTTAGCTAAATCAGAACCTAAGCCTGATGCACCTTCGTCACCAATATAATTGTTACTTTTTAAATATAGAATAAAAAATATATCATTAAATAGTACAAAGAAAGAACAAAAAAAAAAAGTAAGCAAAATAAAAAAAGAGCTTTATTGTTTTAAATTAGTTTTTATAATTAAAAATATCACAATCAAAAACAAATAAACTGTTTTTACACAAGATTAAGTGTCAAATTTGAGAGATTAATGCATTTAGCTAAACCAGAACCTAAGCCTGATGCACCTTCATCACCAATTAAATTGTAACTTTTTAAATATTGAAGAAAAAATACATGATTAAATAGTACAAAGAAAGAAAGAAAAAAAAAGCAAGCAAAATAAAAAAAGAGCTTTATTGTTTTAAATTAGTTTTTATCATTAAAAATTTCACAATCCAAAACAAATAAACTGTTTTTACCAAAGATCAAGTGTCAAATTTGAGAGATTAATGCACTTAGCTAAACCAGAAACTAAGCCTGATGCACCTTCGTCACCAATATAATTGTTACTTTTTAAATATTGAAAAAAATATATATTATTAAATAGTTAATTAGAAGGAAAAAATGAAGAAAAATATGAAATAATAAGATTAATTAATTAATAATCAAAGCAAAAGTTGAAAATAAAAGGATAATTTAAATTAACAAAGAAAGAACAAAAAAAAAGCAAGCAAAATTAAAAAAGAGCTTTATTGTTTTAAATTAGTTTTATCATTAAAAATATCACAATCCAAAACAAATAAACTGTTTTTACCTAAGATGAAGTGTCAAATTTGAGAGATTAATGCATTTAGCTAAACCAGAACCTAAGCCTGATGCACCTTCGTCACCAATTTAATTGCTTCTTTTTAAATATTGAAAAAAATATATATCATTAAATAATTAATTAGAATGAAAAAATGAAGAAAAATATGAAATAATAAGATTAATTAATTAATAATAAATGCTAAAGTTGAAAATAAAAGGATGAGTAAAATTAACAAAGAAAGAACAAAAAAAAAGCAAGCAAAATTAAAAAAGAGCTTTATTGTTTTAAATTAGTTTTTATAATTAAAAATATCACAATCCAAAACAAATAAACTATTTTTACTAAAGATCAAGTGTCAAATTTGAGAGATTAATGCATTTAGCTAAACCAGAACCTAAGCCTGATGCACCTTCTTTACCAATTTAATTATCACTTTTTAATTATTGAATAAAAAATATATCATTAAATAGTTATTTAGAAGGAAAAAATGAAGAAAAAATATGAAATAATAAGATTAATTAATTAATAATAAAAGTAAAAGTTGAAAATAAAAGGATGAGTAAAATCAACAAAGAAAGAACAAAAAAAAAGCAAGCAAAATTAAAAAAGAGCTTTATTGTTTTAAATTAGTTTTTATCATTAAAAATATCACAATCTAAAACAAATAAATTGTTTTTACCGAAGATCAAGTGTCAAATTTGAGAGATTAATGCACTTAGCTAAACCAGAACCTAAGCCTGATGCACCTTCTTTACCAATTTAATTCTCACTTTTTAATTATTGAATAAAAAATATATCATTAAATAGTTATTTAGAAGGAAAAAATGAAGAAAAAATATGAAATAATAAGATTAATTAATTAATTAATAATAAAAGTAAAAGTTGAAAATAAAAGGATGAGTAAAATCAACAAAGAAAGAACAAAAAAAAAGCAAGCAAAATTAAAAAAGAGCTTTATTGTTTTAAATTAGTTTTTATCATTAAAAATATCACAATCTAAAACAAATAAATTGTTTTTACCGAAGATCAAGTGTCAAATTTGAGAGATTAATGCACTTAGCTAAACCAGAACCTAAGCCTGATGCACCTTCGTCATTAATATAATTGTAACTTTTTAAATATTGAAAAAAATATATATCATTAAATAGTTAATTAGAACAAAAAAACGAAGAAAAAATATGAAATAATAGATGGGATTTTAAATTTTAAATCTGATTTTTTTTTCAAAAAAATGATATGTTGATAGAATGTAGGATATACATTATTTCAAATTTTACATTTTGTGAATTTAAAGCTTTCTAAAAACTCAAAAATAAAGTTATTTAAAGCTAATTTAGCTTTATTTATTATGTTATTAAGATATATTACATTTTACCTTTTGTAAATTAAATATGCATTTCACTCTAGTTAATTAACAAAGAATGAAAATAAAAAGAAAAAGGAAAATAAATCAAATAAGTTAAAAGAGCTTTAATGTTTTAAATTAACTTAAATAATTAAAAATATTACAATCCAAAACTAATAAATTGCTTTTATTAAGGGGAAATTTTAATAGCAAAAAATGAAGAAGAAAAAAATAAATAATAAAAATGAATAATAAATAAATAATTAAAAATTGAATAGAAAATTAAGTTAAAATAGCTAAAAAATCTTTGTTTTAATAAAAATCAATGAATAATGGTGATAATTTCTATAATAAAAATTATTTATTTTAATAAATTAAAAGTTAAATTTATAAAAAATGTTAATCATAATAAAAATAATATTTATAAATAAAATATACTTTAGATCAATATTTAGATCAATATGGAGAACCTAATGAGATGAAAGTGAAGAGCTTAAAAACTTTTTTTATTAATTAAAATAAATTTAAAGGATATTAATAAAAAAATTAATAATTACATCTTCGAGTTCTTAATAATATTTAATCTATTATATCATTTATTTATTTATTTATTTTTTCAAAAATATTGAATAGCAGAAATTTATGGAATTTAATTAATTAATTAATTAATTATAGATGGGTAAAACGAACAAATAAAATATAATAATTAATTAATTAATTATCAAATATTAATTTATAAATTTGGTTAAATGAAGAAATATCACATACAAATTAATTAACATTCATTATTTAATCTTAATATTTGTATTTAAAACAATAACTTAAAAATATAATAGGAATTAGAGATGCGCAGTTAGCAATATTTGAAAGAATTCTAATAGTTAATTAATTAATTAATGTTCTTAAATTTTATAAAAATAATGTTTATAAGTAGACTTTTCTGTTTTAGCTCTGTAGTTAATTATAGGAATATTTATAATATCTCTAATTATTCTCTAATCACATTAGTTTTTTTTTGTAAGCACATTTTATTTAGGTATAGATTGCATCCACTAAATAAGTAAGTGCATTTAATACCAACATAAATAACTTTTTAATAAATAGAGTTACTCTAAATAATATTTTTATTTTTAAAATTGAGGGCTTAATTAATTTTGAAGCATTAAAATGCTTAAATATTATTTATTACATCTAATTTTTGAAGCAGTATTTCATTATTAAATATCTCATAATGAATACATCAGAATCTATCTATAAACTGTTTGTAAATATTTTAACTCAAAATTTTTATCAATTTCAGATTATTAATATATTTTCCAAATATCTGTTTTTAATAAAATAAAAAATATTACGAAATTGTTTTCTTCTTCCATACATTTATTGCCTGCCTATTTGTTTAATTAAATTATTTTATAATAAATTCTATTCCATTTTATTTTAATTTTTTCATATAACTTTATCTAGATTGGATAGTTTATTTACTGTATGTTATCAAAATTTTTGTGGGAGATTAATTAAATCATGAAAAAATATTATTAGAATAAGGCACTTTTTTTTTGCCAAAAAAGATACTTAGGGAATGCCTTAATTAATGAGCATTTACAGTATATAATAGAAAAACAATAATAAAATATATCTATCTATTAGTATTTTAGGTTAATAAACTTTATAAAATATAAAATATTATTCAAATATTTTATATTTATTCATCCTTTTTTCGCCACTTGTTTATCACTCAAATAATATTTCAAAGACAACTAATCTTTTTGATTTAAGACACTTGCTTATTACTTTCAATTTTTATGGTTTATTTAACTTTCTAAAAATATAAAAATAAATTTGTGTAAATTTTAAATTTATATCAAATAAAATAAACTTTTAAATTAAAAATTATTTCTTAAATTAATAAATAAAATAAAATTAGTGATAAAAAGATAAAAAAATTAATCAAATATAAGCTATCAAATATATTCAAAGAGCTTTTTTGCTTTATTTTCATTTTTATTGTTTAAAATATGAAAAAATGAAGAAAAAATATAAAATTATAAGATTAATTAATTAATAATAAAAGCAAAAGTTGAAAATAAAATGATGAGTTAAATTAACAAAGAAAGAACAAAAAAAAAGCAAGCAAAATTAAAAAAGAGCTTTATTGTTTTAAATTAGTTTTTATAATTAAAAATATCACAATCCAAAACAAATAAACTGTTTTTACCCAAGATGAAGTGTCAAATTTGAGAGATTAATGCATTTAGCTAAACCAGAACCTAAGCCTGATGCACCAATTGCACCAATTTAATTGAAACTTTTTAAATATTGAAAAAAATATTTATCATTAAATAGTTAATTAGAAGGAAAAAATGAAGAAAAATATGAAATAATAAGATTAATTAATTAATTAATAATAAAAGCAAAAGTTGAAAATAAAAGGATGAGTAAAATTAACAAAGAAAGAACAAAAAAAAAAGCAAGCAAAATTAAAAAAGAGTTTTATTGTTTTAAATTAGTTTTATCATTAAAAATATCACAATCCAAAACAAATAAACTGTTTTTACCGAAGATGAAGTGTCAAATTTGAGAGATTAATGCACTTAGCTAAACCAGAACCTAAGCCTGATGCACCTTCGTCACCAATTTAATTGCCACTTTTTAAATATTGAAAAAAATAAATATCATTAAATAGTTAATTAGAAGGAAAAAATGAAGAAAAAATATGAAATAATAAGATTAATTAATTAATAATAAAAGCAAAAGTTGAAAATAAAATGATGAGTTAAATTAACAAAGAAAGAATAAAAAAAAGCAAACATAATAAAAAAAGAGCTTTATTGTTTTAAATTAGCTTATATAATTAAAAATATCACAATCCAAAACAAATAAACTATTTTTACCGAAGATGAAGTGTCAAATTTGAGAGATTAATGCATTTAGCTAAACCAGAACCTAAGCCTGATGCACCAATTGCACCAATTTAATTGAAACTTTTTAAATATTGAAAAAAATAAATATCATTAAATAGTTAATTAGAAGGAAAAAATGAAGAAAAAATATGAAATAATAAGATTAATTAATTAATAATAATAGCAAAAGTTGAAAATAAAATGATGAGTTAAATTAACAAAGAAAGAACAAAAAAAAAAGCAAGCAAAATTAAAAAAGAGCTTTATTGTTTTAAATTAGTTTTCATAATTAAAAATATCACAATCCAAAACAAATAAACTATTTTTACTCTAGATCAAGTGTCAAATTTGAGAGATTAATGCATTTAGCTAAACCAGAACCTAAGCCTGATGCACCTTCGTCACTAATTTAATTCTCACTTTTTAAATATTGAAAAAAATATATATCATTAAATAATTAATTAGAAGGAAAAAATGAAGAAAAATATGAAATAATAAAATTAATAAATTAATAATAAAAGTAAAAGTTGGGAATAAAATGATGAATTAAAT
>NW_002476497.1:1297-2504 GCF_000189635.1 Tetrahymena thermophila SB210 | reverse complement strand
CATGATACTTGAATCTCGTTACTTCATGATAAATTTAAAAAAAACTATCATAAAATCTCTAAGTCTAGTATTTGTTGAATTTGCTTGTATTTTTGCTTTTGCTATTTTCTAAATTCCTCTCCCTCTCTCCTCATTTAGTATTTTACTAATTTAAATCTTGACAGATGTCATCCCAACATTTATTTGTTTGAATCCTAAGCCATCAGGCCGTGACTTAAAAAAGATTTACTAAAAGGTAGAACCTGTAACCAAGGAAACATTTATTTCTTCTCTATTCTCAGTTAGAGTTATTGCATCTTTGATAATAGGTTTTGTTAGTTATATTTACACCTTTTAGTCATTTGGATTCAGCTCTGTGTTTGGCCTAGCAAACATAAAAGGGTATCAGCCACCAGCTTTCTAAAATAAACATACAACAGGCTAAGAAGTGTTTTATAATGAAAATCTAGAGAAAATATCCAGAAATTGTTTTGAAAATTAAGATTAGACAGAATAAATTAAATTTAAAATAGATTGGTTAAGCTAAAAATAGAGACACTACGATTTAAGATAAGTACTTCTGTAATGCGATCCTTAAACAAAAAAATGGGTTCCAAGTGTGAAATGGGGAACTTGCAACACCAACCTTAGTGGTTGCTACTCAACTCAGGCATATTATTGGGCTTAAATGGCATTTTTTGGTTCAGTCATTTTGGTTTTTATTTCTTCTAATTTAATATTTTGACTTAATATTAAAATTATCAAATATTATCAATCAAACTTATGTTTTTCATATTTTTTTTATTCATTTTTTACACGTTAAAATCAAACCATAATTTTTAATTATTCATTAAAATGTAATACTTAACTATATATTATGATATATTATAAAATAATAGCTCTACCCCCAGAGAGACAATATGTTAACTTTTTAAAAATTTTTTAACAGTAAATTGCCCAATATAAATTATTTAATTAAAAATATGTAATTCCCTCTAGTGAATTTTCTCTTAATATATAATATTAGAATTTTGATAAAATTTAGTAAAATCAGGCAAATTAATTAATTTTATTTTTGCCTCTTTTTTTCTCTCACCTATCTTTCATTCATATAATCCTATTATTATTCATAATTATTAAGATAGATTCTTAACTTTGGATAAAATTTAATTTATAAAGATTAAAGTGAGAAGAAATTAATATCATTATTATTCCCATTTAAAAAGAT
>NW_002476497.1:0-1197 GCF_000189635.1 Tetrahymena thermophila SB210 | reverse complement strand
TTTTCTATGGTTAAAATTTGTTTAAAACAGCTGAGAATAATTTTGATGAAGGTGAAAATTTCAACCCTGATGACTAAGATTTCTAAAATCTATATAAAAATGCTGCATTGTCTTGTAATGCAAAATTCGTTTTAGAAGGAGATCAAAATAATGTCGATTATTCTACATGCAAAATGCTTGGTGGAGTAAGTGATTAAGCTCTTTTAAGATTTTTACATAGTATAAAGAACGTTGATAACTTTAAAAAGAGCATTCAGTATGCCAAAAATATAGAAGGTAAAGCAGCTAAGTTAGAACTTAACTCAATTAACAAATACAAATTTTCTATTGTTGAAGAAGAAGTAGAAGATAGTCACTATGTTGTTTACTTTGAAGGTGCTGCAGAAAAAATTATCTCACTTTGCTAATTCTACATGAAAAATAATTCTAAATTAGAAATTGATAGCGCTTTTAAAGAAAATGTTTTAAATTGTTTGGAATAACTAGGTAAAAAAAGCGAAAGAGTTTTAGGTTTCGCTAAATTACATCTTCCAGCAAGCTAATTTCCTAAAGGACATGTCTTTAAATTTGCTGATAGAACAGATTTACCTTTTTCTGTTGAAAAACTGACATTCTAAGGACTTTTTAGTTTAAAAGATTAAATAAAACCAGAAGTCAAATCAGTAGTAGAATTTGCTAAGTAAATTGGTATCAGAACAATATTGCAGACAGGAGACTCGCAATTAACGGCTCAATATACTGCTCGCGCAATTAATATTTTACCTTCAAATATTGAATCAACTTCAGATTTAATGGAAAAAGACCCTAATCTTTCTATTGAGGATGCAATTAATAAAACAGAAAGTATTCTAATTAGTGGAGACTAAATGCAAAAACTGAATGAAAAGCTCTATATCAATAAACAAAACCTTGCATTTTATAGAGTCACTGCAGAATAAAAATTTTAAATTGTAAAAAACCTTTAGTCCAACTCTGAAGTAGTATTAGCAGTTGGAGATGGTACGAACGATGCTCCTGCTTTAAAAAGATCAGATATATCTCTATCTATGTACAAAAAAGGTACTTAAGTAGCGCATGAAGCTTCAAATACTATAGTTTTGGATGATAGATTTGATTCAGTAGTACACATGATACTTGAATCTCGCTACTTCATGCTAAATATAAGAAAAACTATCATAAAATCTCTAAGTCTAGTAT
>NW_002476498.1:0-33779 GCF_000189635.1 Tetrahymena thermophila SB210 | reverse complement strand
TATTTATTTATTTAATTCGTTATTTATTCTAATAATTAAAGTTTGAATAAAATTGGTGCATAGGGTGCAAAAGATTTAGGCACAGGAATAGCCTAGTGCAAGAATATCACAACTTTAACTCTTTATTTATAGTAAAATTAAATTTATTGATTGATAAACTAATAATTAAGAATTGATTATTTTAAGCTTTTGACTTAGTTAATAGCTAATTAAGCCAGCTTGTCATTTACTAACTAA
Organism: Tetrahymena thermophila SB210; assembly: GCF_000189635.1. Classification (NCBI taxonomy): domain Eukaryota; phylum Ciliophora; class Oligohymenophorea; order Hymenostomatida; family Tetrahymenidae; genus Tetrahymena; species Tetrahymena thermophila. Next base: position 33,542 of record NW_002476498.1, on the reverse strand, counting down.
CTTGCTTATTTACTTACTAACCAAATAAAATATAACGAATTTCTTTTCTTACTCATCACAACACAACTAAAATACTAACGAAAGCCATCTTTTTTTTACCATCCTTTCTCCTCCATATTTATTTATTTAATTCGTTATTTATTTTTATATATAAAGATTGAATTATATTGATGCATAGGGTGCAAAAGATTTAGGCACAGGAATAGCCTAGTGCAAGAATATCACAACTTTAACTCTTGATTTATAGTAAAATTAAATTTATTGATTGATAAACTAATAATTGAGAATTGATTATTTTAAGCTTTTGACTTAGTAATTAGCTAATTAAGCCCGCTTGTCATTTACTAACTAACTTGCTTATTTACTTACTAACCAAATAAAATATAACGAATTTCTTTTCTTACTCATCACAACACAACTAAAATACTAACGAAAACCATCGTTTTTTTACCATCCTTTCTCCTCCATATTTATTTATTTAATTCGTTATTTATTCTAATAATTAAAGTTAGAATAATATTGGTGATGAGGGTGCAAAAGATTTAGGCACAGGAATAGCCTAGTGCAAGAATATCACAACTTTAACTCTTTATTTATAGTAAAATTAAATTTATTGATTGATAAACTAATAATTGAGAATTGATTATTTTAAGCTTTTGACTTAGTTATTAGCTAATTAAGCCAGCTTGTCATTTACTAACTAACTTGCTTATTTACTTACTAACCAAATAAAATATAACGAATTTCTTTACTTACTCATCACAACACAACTAAAATACTAATGAAAGCCATTATTTTTTTACCATCCTTTCTCCTCCATATTTATTTATTTAATTCGTTATTTATTCTAATAATTAAAGTTAGAATAATATTGGTGATGAGGGTGCAAAAGATTTAGGCACAGGAATAGCCTAGTGCAAGAATATCACAACTTTAACTCTTGATTTATAGTAAAATTAAATTTATTGATTGATAAACTAATAATTGAGAATTGATTATTTTAAGCTTTTGACTTAGTTATTAGCTAATTAAGCCAGCTTGTCATTTACTAACTAACTTGCTTATTTACTTACTAACCAAATAAAATATAACGAATTTCTTTACTTACTCATCACAACACAACTAAAATACTAACGAAAGCCATCGTTTTTTTACAATCCTTTCTCCTCCATATTTATTTATTTAATTCGTTATTTATTCTTATATATAAAGCGAGAATAATATTGGTGATGAGGGTGCAAAAGATTTAGGCACAGGAATAGCATAGTGCAAGAATATCACAACTTTAACTCTTTATTTATAGTAAAATTAAATTTATTGATTGATAAACTAATAATTGAGAATTGATTATTTTAAGCTTTTGACTTAGTTATTAGCTAATTAAGCCAGCTTGTCATTTACTAACTAACTTGCTTATTTATAGCTGTTCCTGGTTTTAAAATTCCGCTGATTGAATATATTTAATCAGCGGAGTTTGTAAAAATATTAATATATAAATGACTAAATGGCAGTTTATGTATTTTTTTTTTTTAAGATTTTGAAAAAAAAAATGTTCATTGGTAATGTAAAAATTATTTGAAATATCACAAATCATGATATATGATCTGTGATATTTCAAAAGCTGGAACAGCTATACTTACTAACCAAATAAAATATAACGAATTTCTTTACTTACTCATCACAACACAACTAAAATACTAACGAAAGCCATTGTTTTTTACCATCCTTTCTCCTCTATTTATATTTATTTATTTATTTAATTCGTTATTTATTTTTATATTTAAAGAAAGAATAATATTGGTGCATAGGGTGCAAAAGATTTAGGCACAGGAATAGCCTAGTGCAAGAATATCACAACTTTAACTCTTAAATTATAGTAAAATTAAATTTATTGATTGATAAACTAATAATTGAGAATTGATTATTTTAAGATTTTGAGTTAGTTATTAGCTAATTAAGCCAGCTTGTCATTTACTATCTAACTTACTTATTTACTTACTAATCAAATAAAATATAACAAATTACTTTACTTACTCATCACAACACAACTAAAATACTAACGAAAGCCATCGTTTTTTTACCATCCTTTCTCCTCCATATTTATTTATTTAATTCGTTATTTATTTTTATATTTAAAGAAAGAGTAATATTGGTGATGAGGGTGCAAAAGATTTAGGCACAGGAATAGCCTAGTGCAAGAATATCACAACTTTAACTCTTTATTTATAGTAAAATTAAATTTATTGATTGATAAACTAATAATTGAGAATTGATTATTTTAAGCTTTTGACTTAGTTATTAGCTAATTAAGCCAGCTTGTCATTTACTAACTAACTTGCTTATTTACTTACTAACCAAATAAAATATAACGAATTTCTTTACTTAATCAACACAACACAACTAAAATACTAACGAAAGCCATCGTTTTTTTACCATCTTTCTTCTCCATATTTATTTATTTAATTCGTTATTTATTCTTATATATAAAGCGAGAATAATATTGGTGATGAGGGTGCAAAAGATTTAGGCACAGGAATAGCCTAGTGCAAGAATATCACAACTTTAACTCTTGATTTATAGTAAAATTAAATTTATTGATTGATAACTAATAATTGAGAATTGATTATTTTAAGCTTTTGACTTAGTTATTAGCTAATTAAGCCAGCTTGTCATTTACTAACTAACTTGCTTATTTACTTACTAACCAAATAAAATATAACGAATTTCTTTACTTACTCATCACAACACAACTAAAATACTAACGAAAGCCATCGTTTTTTTACCATCCTTTCTCCTCCATATTTATTTATTCTTATATATAAAGCGAGAATAATATTGGTGATGAGGGTGCAAAAGATTTAGGCACAGGAATAGCCTAGTGCAAGAATATCACAACTTTAACTCTTGATTTATAGTAAAATTAAATTTATTGATTGATAAACTAATAATTGAGAATTGATTATTTTAAGCTTTTGACTTAGTTAATAGCTAATTAAGCCAGCTTGTCATTTACTAACTAATTTGCTTATTTACTTACTAACCAAATAAAATATAACGAATTTCTTTACTTACTCATCACAACACAACTAAAATACTAACGAAAGCCATCGTTTTTTTACCATCCTTTCTCCTCCATATTTATTTATTTAATTCGTTATTTATTCTTATATATAAAGGTGGAATTATATTGGTGCATAGGGTGCAAAAGATTTAGGCACAGGAATAGCCTAGTGCAAGAATATCACAACTTTAACTCTTTATTTATAGTAAAATTAAATTTATTGATTGATAAACTAATAATTGAGAATTGATTATTTTAAGCTTTTGACTTAGTTATTAGCTAATTAAACCAGCTTGTCATTTACTAACTAACTTGCTTATTTACTTACTAACCAAATAAAATATAACGAATTTATTTACTTACTCATCACAACACAACTAAAATACTAACGAAAGCCATCGTTTTTTTACAATCCTTTCTCCTCCATATTTATTTATTTAATTCGTTATTTATTCTTATATATAAAGCGAGAATAATATTGGTGCATAGGGTGCAAAAGATTTAGGCACAGGAATAGCCTAGTGCAAGAATATCACAACTTTAACTCTTAAATTATAGTAAAATTAAATTTATTGATTGATAAACTAATAATTGAGAATTGATTATTTTGAGATTTTGACTTAGTTATTAGCTAATTAAGCCAGCTTGTCATTTACTAACTAACTTGCTTATTTACTTACTAACCAAATAAAATATAACGAATTTCTTTACTTACTCATCACAACACAACTAAAATACTAACAAAAGCCATCGTTTTTTTACCATCCTTTCTCCTCCATATTTATTTATTTATTTCGTTATTTATTTTTATATTTAAAGAAAGAATAATATTGGTGCAAAGGGTGCAAAAGATTTAGGCACAGGAATAGCCTAGTGCAAGAATATCACAACTTTAACTCTTGTTTTATTGTAAAATTAAATTTATTGATTGATAAACTAATAATTGAGAATTGATTATTTTAAGCTTTTGATTTAGTTATTAGCTACTTCAGCCAGCTTGTCATTTACTAACTAACTTGCTTATTTACTTACTAACCAAATAAAATATAACGAATTTCTTTATTTATTCATCACAACACAACTAAAATACTAACGAAAGCCATCGTTTTTTTACAATCCTTTCTCCTCCATATTTATGATAAATTTAATAAAAAAAATAATATTTTAGCAATATAACCTATTTTTTTATGCTTATATTATTAGATGCTACTTTGAGTTTATCATAATTTCTATAATTTTATTAAATAATAAATTAAAAAAATAATATAATCGATTTTATATTTTAAATAACTTGAAAATTATGATTTTTATATAATCTGCAAGAATTATCAACTCTTCGTTCTCTCTCAAAATGCTTAATTTTAATGTGCGAAGTTTTTTAAATAACATTATGTGCATTTATAACATAATTACCCTTTTTAATAGCTATTAGATTTATTTAAAATATAATTATATTTATTAAACATAATGACTTTCAATATATTTTTTCTGATAAAAATAATTAGTTGTAATCTTAATTCTAACAAAATAATTATTTTTTTATTTAAAAAATTTTGATTGATTTAAATTTTATTTGTTGAAATTATAACTTTTTATTTTAAAGTTTAGATGATTATTAGACAATCTAATTGAAGAATTTATTAGAAACATAAATACAAGCTAAAGTAAAATATAATTAGTTAAATTTATAAAAAATTCATTTATTTTAACTAATAAAATAGATAACTATATATTGACAATCAACTAAAAGTTAAATATAAAAAACCTGAAATTTAATAATTTTATAAAATAAAAAGTTAAATTCTGCATAAATAAATTACAAAAAAAAATATTTTTTAATTTTGTTATTTTTATAAATTTATTGATTAATTAAATCATGGCTATTAATAAAAATATGATTTATACCTAAAAACTTTGTTTAAATCCTAATCACAAGTTGATCTTCTTTAAAATAATTTTATTTTTAAAAACATGAACTGATATGATGAATTTATATGATTTATTAGAAATACTATTATTTGAATCAGACAATATCGCTTTTACTATGCCCCCAAAAAAAATTTAATATTTAATAAATATAAAGTAGTCAAATATTTATTAATCTATCTATATAATTACTTTTCTCTCACTAAATTTAATTCAAAATTACAAAATAATATTTATTACCTAAAAAATTTTGAAAATAGATTAAAATCATTTTCAATTTAAAATAATCTTTATCTCCATCTTTATCACTATATAATGTTTGATCGAATAATTTTTTTCATGATCAAGATTAATTTCGGAATAATCACCAAAATCTTAAGATTTAAAATTTTTATATTAATTCATTAAATATATGTGATGTATATCAAAATTATTTAACATATTTTCTCAATTCTTCCACAAATATAACAAAAAATATTTAAATATATGTAAGCTAGTGTAAAAAAAATTAAATTATTCTTTTTAGTATTTGAAATTAAAAATTAATTTTATGGCTTTTAGCTATAGAACTATTATTTTAGTATGTATTCAAGTTTCGAGTAATATATTTGCATAAAAAATATTGAGGTTTGAAGATTCAGTGGTGCATAATTTAATAATAATAATATGGATTAGAGCAGAAATATGAATTATGATTAAGAAAATAATATTTATTTGTTTGTATCTTATGATTTAATTTACTTAAACATTAAAAAGTGAAATAGATTTAATTTTGACATATTTAAATAGAATATAAATATTTCTAGGTAGTTTTTTGATAAAAAATTGAAAAAATCCAACAAATAGGTTTTTTTATGAAAATATTTATTATGAAATTTTTTAAATGAAAAAATGAAAAATATTTATTGGCTTATTTAAACTGATTGTTGCTTTTGCAAAAGAAAAAGTAAATAAATTGTAAAAGATATTAGTTAGTATACTGATAAATAAATAAGTTAAGACTTTTTCCTTTAGACTCAATTAATTAATATAGATAGATGGATATTTTATATGAAAATAAATGTGCTTTTCCACTAATTATTATTCATTAATTCAATTTATTTTTTAATTTTAGCCTGAAATTTTGTTCAACGAATGTAATCAAAAAATATAAAGAGCCTTCAGAAACTAATCAAAGTATGCAAATTTTTAGCGAATAAATTTTTTCTAACTCTATGATATATAGGCTATGCTAAAAACCATAATACATATACCAGGCTAAAGCGAATAGTATTTAGCTCAAAAAGTATTAATAACAATCTTTGAATTTCTTAGAAGTATTAGTATTTTTTAGAATTAGATACTCAATTTTTTATTTCTATTAATATTTTAAATGAATTAGCTAATTTAAATATTTAAAATAATTTAATTTTTATTTATTTTAGACTTTCCAATAAAATAAAACAATTTTATTTTATTATCACATGTGGTTTTTTGTTTATAAAAAAAAAAATAATTATTACCTTTTAATTTTAAAATAAAGTATGCTTTATTATAATTATTCAATATATTACTTTATTACATTTTTTTATAAAAAATTAATATGATATTTATTAATTTGCATTTGAATATTTAATGATATAATTTGAGAGATAATATTATATTTAAAAACTAATAAAAACTTCATCTTGATTAGGCTCTTTTTTTTATGAGCTAAATTAATCAAATTTCTTTGAATTAATCTCTATAAATAGTGATACTCAAAATCTCTTTTGCATATAAAATTTTCACATCAAAACAAAAACAACTGTTTTTAGTAAAAAGCATAGCTCACAGCCTACTCTTAAAAAGTTAATAGCCTAGACAACTCCTCACCTCAATGGGATAGGATTAATCAAAATAAAAAAAGTTCATAGAATTTTATAAATAGTTAGTAAAAGGAATATCAGAAAAGATCCCCAAGGATTGTTAGATACAAAAGCATGGTTTGAAAGAAATAATCAAATTGATCCTCAACCAGAAAAAACAATTCTAAAATTTAGAGTACTTAAGCAGCGGTGCTTATGCCCTCGTCTTGAAGGCTAAAAACATTAACAGTAATCGCATGGTTGCCCTTAAATTCCTAACATGTACTAGCAAAGAGGGTTTAAAAGGTATCGAATCTTTGAAAAAAGAATATGAATTGCTTCAGAAATTCAGCTAATCTGATTTTTTGGTAAATGTCTATGATTGCTTCTATCTAATGGAAGAAGATGTAGAAGTGGATAAAGATGAGAAGTCCTTTTTTGTGATGGAAATGGAGCTTTGCGAATGTATTCAAAATATTATTTTTCCTCCATTTTTTTTTCTCCCCCAATTTTTAGAAAAATCTATCTGAAAAAGCTAAAAAAAATATGATGCTATTTTATTTTTTACATAATTTATGATTGTTGAAGTTCCGCCATTTTAAAAGGTCAAATTCATATTTTTTCTAAGTCTTTTTGGATTTCATTACTTTTGAAGTAGAAAAAGATTTGTGTTAAGCTAATTTATTTAATTTGGTAACTAACTATAATAGAAATTATTTATTTTATAAAATTTTATTATTTTTAATTTTTTTAATTCCCCCAAAAAGAAGGCATCTTTAATTAAATTTCTATTGAATTTTAGTAGGTTTCTTAATTAAATGTTCTAGAAGATTGATTAATCTAAATTTAATAATCTATTAACCCAATATTATAATTATAAATTTAATTTTATAATTCATTTTTTAATAATTAACAAAATTTTATGAACAAAGTTTTAAATAATTTAAATTAAACAAAATATATTATTAATAATATATTTTTTAAATAATAGTTTTTATTTTTGTCAAAAAACTTTTTTATTTATTAATTTTAATTTATAAACATTTTTACATTAAAATATGTTTTTAAATATATATAGAGCAAATTTTAAAAATATCTTTCTTTAATTTCATAAATATTACAAAATACTTGTTTGTATTTTATAAATAGAAAATCTTAAACAGCTCTTCGATTTTTTTAGAAACACATAACTTCCATCTCAATAAATAAAGGAAATAATAGCTATTCAAATGTTAGAAGGATTAAATACCCTACATATTAAAAATATCATGCATAGAGATATCAAGCCTAATAATTTCCTAGTTTGTCCTTCTCAAACTTATGGATTTACAATCAAAATCTGTAAAATATTTAGATTTTTACAAAATATATCAATTTAAAAAATTATTGATAATCAAGGTGATTTGGGATTTGCATCTGCAGTAACAAAATCGAAAAGCCATTACCTATCAAAGGTAAACATCAAAATATTATTTAAAATTAATCTTACATTATTTTAATCTATAGAAAGGAACTGATACTTACTTCGCTCCAGAGGTAGAAAAAGGATAATCCAGAATTCAGGTTTTTAAACAAAACTAATCTTTAAATTTTTAATTTAATTTTAATGTTTAAAGTCGGATCTCTTTTCTCTAGGACTAGTATTACTTGAGCTAGATAATCTGAATGTTCTAAATCAAAATTGGATTGACTTTGATATAAAAGGAGAGATATATTAAGGAAAAGGAATAGCTTCGTAATATTAGATTGATAGAAATTCTAATATTTATAAAATAGCAGAGATTTGCTTAAAACCAAATTATTTGGAAAGGACAACTTCAGGAGACCTACTTTCTGAACTTATTAAGCTTCATGGAAAACCATTGAAATTCACGCTTTCATCTATGATATTAGAAGTAATGAATACAATTACCAATTTTTTTCTGGCTAATCTAATTAATTAACTAACCATTTAACTCAAAATATTTAATGTAATTTTAAACTTTGCTTCTTGATAATAAAAGTCAATTTAATAAAATCTTTGATCTGAATATAAAATATCTGATCCGAATTTTAATATCAGCTCAACCCTGCTTGTTATAGACAACAAACATTAATTATTATTTTTTTATTGATAGGAACAAATTCCGTAATAAGCATAATACATATTCAATAGAATTAATGAGCTTGAAAAAAATAAAGTAAAAATATTATTATATTTATATTTTATATTCCAAATTATTAATTTTATGATTTTCATAACAATCTTTTCTAAGCAAACTTAATTTGAGAAGGATGCACAAATCTTGATTGATAACACAGATTCAAGAATAATGAGAAAAGATACTAATCAAAAATTTACAAAAGTAGAAATTCTATCCAAGTTATTAAAAAGTATATATGAAGATAAGAAATATGCAAATAATTTCCAAATTCTTAATTTTGGAAGCTTTGGTATGATATTATCTACTAAAAAAGTTGAGTTCAACAACAAGGAAATAGTATTAAAAATACAAAAGATAGTAAATGAGCAAGAAATTTAAAATGAAATTAGAATAATGTAATAATTAAAAACACCTTTAATTGTCTAGCTATATGACAATTATATCATAGAAAAAGCTACAGCACCTGAAAAGTATGTAGTTTTTGAATTAGAAAAATGTTCATGTAAATTCTTATATAAAAATTTATAAAATTGTAAATATTTTAATTTGTTATTAAATTAAATGTAAATTTTAAATATACCACTTAAAGTATTTTAGTAGCATATTAGGCTAATCTAATAATAAGCTACTCATTTATTGTTGAGGTTATAATATCTATAATAATTTTTTCATATCATTTATTGTAAAAAAGGTTCACTTAAGGAATATCTAGAAAGATAAGGAAGAGAAAGAGAGTTTAGCGATGAAGAAAAATTGAATATTGCAATCCAAGTAATTGACTCTGTCAATTATATTCATTGTTTTAATATTATTCATAGAGATATTAAACCTGACAATTTTTTGGTTTGTTTGGATGGCAATCAACTTGAAATCAAACTATGTAATTTATCCTGATATTTTTTAATTTTTAAAAACAATTTAATCATTTTAATATTAGGTGATTTTGGATTATCTGCTTAACTTGAAAAAAATTGTGAATAAATTGAAATTTTAGATGTAAATTATTTTAGTTAATATAAAATTATCAAGTAGTTTTAATATATTTTTAGATGCTAGGAAATTATGCCTACATGGCACCTGAAATTTTAGCTAAAAATGATAATTAAAATAAGATTTACTCTAAAAAAGTAATATTGTTATAACTACTTCTTAATATATACAAATAAATTTTTGTTTTAAGTCGGATTCTTATTCAGTTGGCTTACTACTATCTTTGCTTGACAATTACTTGATTTTGAAAGAAAAAGCAGGAGTTATTTTTGCGAATATGACTTTAAATTAATATGAAGAGCCTTTCAAAAAATAAAAAATAAATATTAAGCGAGACACTGAAATATTTAAATTTATTCAACAATTAGTCGTCTGGGAAAGAGTTAATAGGGCTTCTCTTTCTATTATTGTTGAATAGAATTCAAAAAAATTCAAATCAAACTAAAATGATATGAAATAAATTATATCATAGCATAGTTTAGGTCCAATATAAAATGTTGAGACTGTAAACATTGGATCTATTGCTCCATTACTTTCTTAAAATTAGATTCAAATTTAGGATATCAAGTAAATATAAATAAAGAGTAAGGAGGATTTGCATAAAATTAGAGAATTTCAAAATATCGAAATAGATTTAAGGTAATTATATATATAAAATTAATTTAAATTGAAATTAAATATCTTCAAATTATCATTTAAGAATTCAAATACAAGATTCAATTAACATTTTATATCTTTATAGAAATTATGAATGATTTGATATTTAATAATTTATGATGGATACATCCTTTAAAAATTTTTAACTTAAAGATAAAATTATTATCTATTAATACAATCTACAATAAAAAAATAAACTTTATTAATTGTTTAATAATAAAATCTATTGAGGTGATAATTAAAATTTACAAAAATATTGCAAATGCAATAAAATTTCAAAAATATCAAAGAATTTTAACTTTTTACAAAATTTGAAAATAAATACCTTCCTATTAATTTAATCTCATAACCTTTATTTTTGATGAATCGAAGAAAAAAAACCCAAGCTCTCTTTTTTATTTTTTTGATTAATAGAACAATTCCAGAATATTTTTAAATCAATTAAATATTTATATATCTTTATTTATTATTAATTGAGCATTAAATAGCTGGGCTTGTAAAAAATACACGGGATTTTAGTATAACTTGCTTATTTACTTACTAATCAAATAAAATATAGCGAATTTCTTTACTTACTCATCACAACACAACTAAAATACTAACGAAAGCCATCGTTTTTTTACCATTATTTCTCCTCCATATTTATTTATTTAATTTGTTATTTATTCTTATATTTAAAGTGAGAATAATATTAGCGATGAGGGAGCAAAAGATTTAGGCACAGGAATAGCCTAGTGCAATAATATCACAACTTTGAATCTTGATTTACTGTAAAAATTAAATTTTTTGATTGATAAACCAATAATTGAGAATTTATTATTTTAAGCTTTTAATTTAGTTATTAACTAATTAAGCCAGCTTGTCATTTACTAACTAACTTGCTTATTTATTTACTAACCAAATAAAATATAACGAATTTCTTTACTTACTCATCACAACACTACTAAGATACTAACGAAAGCCATCGTTTTTTTACCATCCTTTCTCTTCCATATTTATTTATTTTATTCGTTATTTTTCTTATATTTAAAGTTGGAATAATATTGGTGATTAGGGTGCAAAAGATTTAGGCACAGGAATAGCCTAGTGCAATAATATCACAACTTTGACTCTTAATTTACTGTAAAAGTTAAATTTATTGATTGATAAACTAATAATTGAGAATTGATTATTTTAAGCTTTTGCCTTAGTTATTAACTAATTAAGCCAGCTTTTCGTTTATTAACTAACTTGCTTATTTAATTATTAAATAAATAAAATATAATGAATTTCTTTACTTACTCATCACAACACAACTAAAATACTAACGAAAGCCATCATTTTTTTACCATCTTTTCTCCTCAATATTTATTTATTAATTTCGTTATTTATTCTTTTATTTAAAGTTGGAATAATATTGGTGATCAGGGTGCAAAAGATTTAGGCATAGGAATAGCTTAGTGCAAGAATATCACTACTTTGACTCTTAATTTAGGGTAAAAAATAAATTTATTGATTAATAAACTAATAATTGGGAATTGATTATTTTAAGCTTTAACTTAATTATTAGCTAATTAAACCAGCTTGTCATTTACTAACAAACTTGCTTATTTATTTACTTACCAAATTAAAAAAACGAATTGCAAAATTTACTCATCACAACACAACTAAAATACTAACGAAAGCCATCGTTTTTTTACCATCCTTTCCCCTCCATATTTATTTATTTAATTCGTTATTTATACTTATATTTAAAGTTTGAATAATATTGGTGATGAGGGAGCAAAAGATTTAGGTACAGGAATAGCCTAGTGCAAGAATATCACAACATTGACGCTTAATTTATAGTAAAAATTATATTTATTGATTGATAAACTAAAAATTGAGAATTGATTATTTTAAGCTTTTGACTTATTTATTAGCTAATTAAGCCAGCTTGTCATTTACTAACTAACTTGCTTATTTACTTACTAACCAAATAAAATATAACTAATTTCTTTACTTACTCATCACAACATAACGAAAATACTAACGAAAGCCATCGTTTTTATACCCTCCTTCTCCTCCATATTTTTTTATTTAATTCTTTATTTATTCTTATATTTAAAGTTCGAATAAAATTGGTGAAGAGGGTGCAAAAGATTTAGGTACAGGAATAACCTAGTACAAGAATATCACAACTTTGACTCTAAGAATAAGGTAAAAATTAAATTTATTGATTGATAAACTAATAATTAAGAATTGATTATTTTAAGCTTTGGAATTAGTTATTAGCTAATTAAGCCAGCTTGCCATTTACTAAAATAACTTATTTATTTACTTTCTAACCAAATAAAATATAACTAATTTCTTTGCTTACTCATCCAACACAACTAAAATACTAACGAAAGCCATCGTTTTTTTACCATCCTTTCTCCTCCATATTTATTTATTTAATTCGTTATTTATTCTTTTATTTAAAGTGGGAATAATATTGGCGATAAGGGTGCAAAAGATTTAGGCACAGGAATAGCCTAGTGCAAGAATATCACAAATTTGACACTTCAATTAGGGTAAAAATTAAATTTATTGATTGATACACTAATAATTGAGAATTTATTATTTTAAGCTTTTGCTAACCAAATAAAACATAGCGAATTTCTTTACTTATTCATTATAACTTAACTAAAATACTAACGAAAGCAATCATTTTTTTATCATCCTTTCTCCTCCATATTTATTTATTTAATTCTTTATTTATTCTTATATTTAAAGTTCGAATAAAATTGGTGAAAAGGGCGCAAAAGATTTAGGCACAGGAATAGCCTAGTGCAAGAATATCACAACTTTGACGCTTGGTTTAGGGTAAGAATTAAATTAATTGATTGATAAACTAGTAATTGAGAATTTATTATTTTAAGCTTTTGACTTAGTTATTAACTAATTAAACCATCTTGTCATTTACTAATTAACTTGCTTATTTACTTACTAATCAAATAAAATATAACGAGTTTCTTTACTTACTCATCACAACACAACCAAAATACTAACGAAAGCCATCGTTTTTTACCATCCTTTCTCCCCTATATTTATTTATTTAATTTATTATTTATTTTTATATTTAAAGTTCAAATAATATTGATGCATAGGGTGCAAAAGATTTATGCAGAGGAATAGCCTAGTGCAAGAATATCAAAACTTTGACACTTGATTTACTGTAAAAATTAAATTAATTGATTGATAAACTAATTATTGAGAATTGATTATTTTAAGCTTTTTACTTAGTTATTAGAAAATTAATCCAGCTTGCTTATTTACTTAATAATCAAATAAAATATAACGAATTTCTTTACTTACTCATCACAACACAACTAAAATACTAACGAAAGCCATCATTTTTTATATCCTTTCTCCGCCATATTTATTTATTTAATTCTTTATTTATTCTTATATTTAAAGTGAGAATAAAATTGGTGCATAGAGTGCAAAAGATTTAGGCATAGGAATAGCCTGGTGCAAGAATATCACAACTTTGACTCTTTAATTAGGGTAAAAATTAAATTTATTGATTGATACACTAATAATTGAGAATTGATTATTTTAAGTTTTTGACTTAGTTATTAGCTAATTAGGCTAGCTTGTCATTTACTAACTAACTAATTTGCTTATTTACTTACTAAGCAAATAAAATATAACGAATTTCTTTACTTACTCATCACAAAACAACTAAAATACTAACAAAAGCCATCGTTTTTTAAAATATTATATGTATAGAGTACACACATAGCGCACTTTCATTACCACTGCTACAACTTAAATAAAATTAACATTTAAAAAATTAAATTAAAATTAAAAAATATTTTAAGTCTAAAAATAGCAAAACTATAAATTTTATTAACATATTATTTAAAAAAAAATAAATTAAAAATAATAAAAAAATTCTAAAATTTCTTAAAAATATATTATAAATTGAAAAAAAAAAATAATATTTTAGCAAAATAAACTATTTTTTTATGCTTGTATTATAAAATGCTTCTTTAAGTTTATCATAATTTATATAATTTTATTAAATAATTAATTAAAAAAAAATAAAATAATAGATTTTCATTTTAAATATCTTTGAAAATTATGATTTTTATATATTCTGCAAGAATTACCCGCTCTTCGTTCTTTCTCAAAATGTTTAATTTTAATGTGCAAAGTTTTTTAAATAACATGATGTGCATTTAAAACATAATTACCCTTTTTAATAGCTATTATATTTATTTAGAACATAATTATATTTATAAAACATAATGGCTTTCAATATTTTTTCTGATAAAAATAACTAGTTGTAATCTTAAATCTAACAAAATAATTATTTCTTTATTTAAAAATTTTTGATTGATTTAAATTATATTTGTTGAAATTATAACTTTTTATTTTAAAGTTTAGGTTATGATTAGTGTATTTAACTGAAGAATTCATTAGAAACATAAATACAAGCTAAAGTAAAATATAATTAGTTAAATCTATAAAAAATTCATTTATTTTAACTAATAAAATAGATAACTATAGATTGACAATCAACTAAAAGTTAAATATAATAAACCTGAAATTTAATAATTTTATAAAGTTAAAAATTAAATTCTGCATAAATAAGTTATAAAAAAAAAATTTTTTATTTTATTTTTTTATAAATGTATTGATTAATTATATCATGGCTATAAATCTTAATCACAAATTGATCATCTTTAAAATAATTTTATTTTTAAAAACATGAACTGATGTGATGAATTTATATAATTTATTAGAAATAGAATCAGACAATATCGCTTTAAATATACCCTCAAAAAAACTTTAATATTTAATAAATATATAGTAGTCAGATTATTTATTTATTTAATAAATACTTTTCTCTCACTAAATTTAATTCAAAATTACAAAATAATATTTATTTCCTAATAAATTTTGAAAATATATTAAAATCATATTTCATTTTATGTAATCTTTATCTCAATCTTTATCACTATAAAATGTTTGATCGAATAATTTTTTTCATGATCAAGATTAATTTCAGAATAATCACCAAAATGTTAATAATAATCTCATTCTTCATATTCATCCATTTCACCTTCATCAATATAAAATATCTAGACATAATAAATATTGATTATGTTTTTAAAAATTACCAGTTTTATATTTCTTAATTTTTATTTTTTGTATTTTTAAATAAAATTAATTAAAGATGAATAATAATCTAATAATAAGGAATTATTATTTTTGTTAATAAATTATTAAAGAGAATTAATGTAAAAATTATCTGAAAAATATAAATTATCATAAATAACTATAAAAAGTTTTATTAAATAATTTAATTTATAAAATAACAAATAAAAACATGTCATATATATATTAATAATTGAATAAGAAAAAGGATAATATGATAAAGAATATAGTTAAATAAAATCTGAATAAGAATAACCAAAAAAATCCTTTTAATAATCTGAGAAGGAATAATGAAAAAAAATATATTTAATAATATTTATTTAAGTTGAATAATAAATAATCTCAATAAATTCCATTCATTGGTTATTTAAATGGTTAATAATTTCAAGAATAGAATCCTTAAATATCCAAGGATAAATATTAATTATTGAAACAGGAATGATATTCAGCATTACTCTAGCTTTCCAAATTTGATTGTTCGTCATTAATAAAAAGGATTTTATCATGAAAATAATTATTAATTAAAAATATAATTAAAGTGTATGCCACAAATAATAATATTATACATTAAGAAAAACTTTTAGATATTGTTAGAATCAATGAATATATAAAAACTTTAGATAAAAAAGTAAATTTAGTTGATAATATAAAATTACTCAGACGTAGTAATAATAGCAACCTTAACCAATTTAATAAATTTATATTCAGCAAAAAAATGATGATGAACAGTGATGATTTTAGAACAAAAAAAAATTATTTAGGCTTTTTTCAAAAATTTAACCAAATTATCATTTTTATTTATAGTAGAATTATCATTTTTTTAAATTTTGAATTTCTTAGAAAGTATATTTTATATCAGTTTAATTTTATTTTTTAAAATAAGCCAATAAAAATATTTAAAATATTCATAAAAATTAATGTTTAATTAAAATGATTAAGATTTAAAATTTTTATATTAATTCATTAAATATAGGTGAAGTATATCAAAATTATTTTACATACTTTCTCAATTCTTCCACAAATATAACAAAAAATATATAAATATATGTAAGCTAGTGATAAAAAAATTAAATTATTCTTTTTAGTAAATTAAAAATTAATTATATGGCTTTTAGCAATAGAATTATTATTTTAGTATGTATTCAAGTTTCGAGTAAATATATTTGCATAAAAAATATTGAGGTTTGAAGATTCAGTGGTGTATAATTTAATAATAATAATATAGATTAGAGCCGAAATATGAATTATGGTTAAGAAAATAACATTTATTAGTTTTTATCTTATGATTTAATTTACTTAAACATTAAAAAGTGAACTAGATTTAATTTTGACATATTTAAATAGAAAAAAAATATTTCTAGGTAGTTTTTTTATAAAAAAATTTGAAAAAATCCAACAAATAGGTTTTTTTATGAAAATATTTATTATGAAATTTTTTAAATGAAAAAATGAAAAATATTTATTGACTTCTTTAAACTGCTTGTTGCTTTTGTGAAAGAAAAAATAAATAAATTGTAAAAGATATTAGTTAGTATATTGATAAATAAATAAGTTAAGACTTTTTCCTTAAGACTCAATTAATTAATATAGATAGATGGATATTTTATATGAAAATAAATGTGCTTTTCCACTAATTATTATTCATTCATTTATTCACTTTATTTTTAAATTTTAGCCTGAAATTTTGTTCAACGAATGTAAACAAAAAATATAAAGAGCCTTAAGAAACTAATCAAAGTATGCAAATGTTTAGCTAATAAATTTCTACTAACTATATGATACATAGGCTATGCTAAAAACCATAATACATACACCAGGTTAAGGCGAATAGTATTTAGCTCAAAAAGGTATTAATAAAAATCTTTGAATTTCTTTGAAGTATCAGTATTTTTTAGAATTTGATAATCAATTTTTAATTATTTTAATATTTTAAATGAATTAGCCAATTTAAATATTTAAAATAATTTAATTTTTATTTATTTTATACTTTCTAATAAAATAAAACAATTTTATTATCACATGTGGTTTTTTGTTTATAAAATAAAAATAATTATTACATTTTTATTTTAAAATCAATTATGTTTTATTATAATATTTAAATATATTATTTTATTACATTTTCTTATAAAAAATTAATATTATTTTTATTAATTTGCATTTATATATTTAATGATATTATTTGAGAGATTTTATTATATTTGAAAACTAATAAAAACTTCATCTTGATTAGGCTCTTTTTTTTATCAGCTAAATTAATCGAATTTCTTTGAGTTAATCTCTATAAATAGTGATAGTCTAAATTTCTTTTGCGTATATATATTATTTTCACATCAAAACAAAAAACAACTGTTTTTAGTAAAAAAGCATAGCTCACAGCCTACTCTTCAAAAGTTAATAGCCTAGCCAACTCCTCACCTCAATGGGATAGAATTAATCAAAATCAAAATAGTCCATAGAATTTTATAAATAATTAGTAAGAGGAATATCAGAAAAGATCCCCAAGGATTGTCAGATACAAAAGCATGCTTTGAAAGTAATAATCAAATTGATCCTCAACCAGAAAAAATATTTCTAAAATTTCGAGTACTTAAGCAGCGGTGCTTATGCCCTCGTCTTGAAGGCTAAAAATGTTAAGAGTAATCGCATGGTTGCCCTTAAATTCCTAACATGTACTAGCAAAGAGGGTTTGAAAGGTATTGAATCTTTGAAAAAAGAATATGAATTGCTTCAGAAATTCAGCTAATCTGATTTTTTGGTAAATGTCTACGATTGCTTCTATCTAATGGAAGAAGATGTAGAAGTGGATAAAGATGGTAATGAAAAACCCATCATAACAAAAGAGAAGTCCTTTTTTGTGATGGAAATGGAGCTTTGCGAATGTATTCAAAATATTATTTTTCCTCCATTTTTTTTCTCCCTCCCAATTTTAAAAAAAATCTATCTGAAAAAGCTAAAAAAATATGATGCTATTATATTTTTTACATCATTTATGTTTATTGAAGTTCCGCCATTTTAAAAAAGTCAAATTCATATTTATTTTTTTAAGTCTTTTTGGATTTGATACTTTTGAAGTAGAAATAGATTTGTGTTAAGCTAATTTATTTAATTTGGTAACTATAATAGAAATTATTTATTTTATAAAATTTTATTATTTTTAATTTCTAAATTCCCCCCCAAAAAAAGCATCTTTAATTAAATTTCTATTGAATTTTAGAAGATTTCTTAATTAAATGTTCTAGAAGATTATTAATTAATCGAAATTTTATAATCTATTAACCCAATATTATAATTCTAAATTTAATTTTTTAATAATTAATAAAATTTTATGAATATAGTTTTAAATAATTTAATTAAACAAAATATCTTATTAATATATTTTTTGAATAATAATTTTTAATTTTGTCAAAAAACTTTATTATTTATTTATTATAAACATTTTTACATTAAAATATGTTTTTAAATTTATATATAGCAAATTTTTTAAATACTTTTCTTTAATTTCATAAATATTACAAAATATTTGTTTTTATTTTATAAATAGAAAATCTTAAACAGCTCTTCGATTATTTAAGAAACACATAACTTCCATCTCAAGAAATAAAAGAAATAATAGCTATTCAAATGTTAGAAGGATTAAATACCCTCCATATCAAAAATATCATGCACAGAGACATCAAGCCTAATAATTTCCTAGTTTGTCCTTCTCAAACTTATGGATTTACAATCAAAATCTGTAAAAAATTTAGATTTTTACAAAATCTATCAATTTAAAAAATTATTGATAATCAAGGTGATTTGGGATTTGCATCTGCAGTAACAAAATCGAAAAGCCATTACCTATCAAAGGTAAACATCAAAATATTATTTAAAATTAATCTTACATTATTTTAATCTATAGTAAGGAACTGATACTTACTTCGCTCCAGAGGTAGAAAAAGGATAATCCAGAATTCAGGTTTTTAAACAAAACTAATCTTTAAATTTTTAATTTAATTTTAATGTTTAAAGTCGGATCTCTTTTCTCTAGGACTAGTATTACTTGAGCTAGATAATCTGAATGTTCTAAATCAAAATTGGATAGACTTTGATATAAAAGGAGAATTATATTAAGGAAAAGGAATAGCTTCGTAATATTAGATTGATAGAAATTCTAATATTTATAAAATAGCAGAGATTTGCTTAAAATCAAATTATTTGGAAAGGACAACTTCAGGAGACCTACTTTCTGAACTTATTAAGCTTCATGGAAAACCACTGAAATTCACACTTTCATCTATGATATTAGAAGTAATGAATACATTTACTAATTTTTTTCTGGCTAATCTAATTAATTAAGCGTTTAATCCAAAATATTTAATGTAATTTTAAATTTTGCTTATTGATAATAGAAGTCATTTTAATAAAATCTTTGATCTGAATTTACAACAAAAATTAATTATTATTTTTTTATTGATAGGAACAAATTCCGTAGTAATCATAATAAATATTCAATAGAATTAATGAGCTTGAAAAAAATAAAGTAAAAATATTATTATATTTATATTTTACATTCCAAATTATTAATTTTATGATTTAGATAACAATCTTTTCTAAGCAAACTTAATTTGAGAAGGATGCACAAATCTTGATTGATAACACAGATTCAAGAATAATGAGAAAAGATAATAATCAACAATTTACAAAAGTAGAAATTCTATCCAAGTTATTAAAAAGTTTATATGAAGATAAGAAATATATAAATAATTTCCAAATTCTTAATTTTGGAAGCTTTGGTATGATATTATCCACTAAAAAAGTAGAGTTTAATAACAAGGAAATAGTATTAAAAATACAAAAGATAGTAAATGAATAAGAAATTTAAAATGAAATTAGAATAATGTAATAATTAAAGACACCTTTAGTTGTCTAGCTATATGATAATTATATCATAGAAAAAGCTACAGCACCTGAAAAGTATGTAGTTTTCGAATTAGAAAAGTGTTCATGTAAATTCTTACATAAAAATTTATAACATTGCAAATATTTTATTTAATTTTTTATTCAATTAAATGTAAGTTTTAAATATACAACTTAATGTATTTTAGTAGCATATTAGGCTAAGCTAATAATAAGCTACTCATTTATTGTTGAGGTTATAATATCTATAATAATTTTATCATATCATATATTGTAAAAAAGGTTCACTTTAGGAATATCTAGAAAGATAAGGAAAAGAAGGAGAGTTTAGTGATGAAGAAAAATTGAATATTGCAATCCAAGTAATTGACTCTGTCAATTATATTCATTGTTTTAATATTATTCATAGAGATATTAAACCTGATAATTTTTTGGTTTGTTTGTATGGCAATCAACTTGAAATCAAACTATGTAATTTATCCTGATATTTTTTAATTTTTAAAAATAATTTAATCATTTTAATATTAGGTGATTTTGGATTATCTACTTAACTTGAAAAAAATTGTGAATAAATTGAAATTTTAGATGTAAGTCATTTTAGTTAATATACAATTATCAAGAAGTTTTAATATATTTTTAGATGGTAGGAAATTGGGCGTACATGGCACCTGAAATTTTAACTAAAAATAATGATTAAAATAAGATATACTCTAAAAAAGTAATTATTATTATAACTGCTTCTTAATATATACAAATAAATTTTTGTTTTAAGTCGGATTCTTATTCAGTTGGCTTACTACTATCTTTGCTTGACAATTACTTAATTTTGAAAGAATTAACAGGAACTACTTTTATGAATATGACTTAAAATTAATATGAAGAGCCTTTCAAAAAATAAAAAATAAAAATTAAGCAAGACACTGAAATATTTAAATTTATTCAACAATTAGTTGTCTGGGAAAGAGTCAACAGGGCTTCTCTTTCTATTATTGTTGAATAGAATTCAAACAAATTCAAATCAAACTAAAATGATATGAAATAAATTATATCATAGCATTATTTAGGTCCTATATAAAATATTGAGGCTGTAAACATTGGATCTATTGCTCCACTACTTTCTTAAAATTAGATTCAAATTAAGGATATCAAGTAAATAGAAATAATGAGAATGGATGATTTGCATAAAATTAGTGAATTTCAAAATGTCGAAATAAATTTAGGGTAATTATATTAAAATTAATTTAAATTGAAATTAAATTTCCACAAATTATCATTTAAGAATTCAAATACAAGATTTAATCAACATTTTATATTTTTTCTAGAAATTATTAATGATTTAATATTAAATAATTTATAATGGATACATCCTTTCTATAAAAAGTTAAAAAATTTGAAATTAAAGATAAAATTATTATCTATTAATACAATCTATAAAAAAAAATAAACTTTATTATTGATTTAATAATAAAATCTATTGAGATGATAATTCAAATTTACAAAAATATCACAAATAGTTAAAAATCAAAAAATTTCAAAAAAAGATAAATATCAATAATAGTAAATTATTACATTAATAATTTAATCACTCTAATTTATTAATCGATATAATTTTTTTAAATATTTCTGTGTTTAAAGACTTTAAAATAAAAATAAAAAAACAAATATTTTTTTAATTAATATTATTATTTTTATAATTATTTATTATAATTCATTTTTTCATTTAAAAAAATCTATGTTTAATAATTCTAATTAAAAGGATAGAAATATTTTTTATTAATTAAAAATATTAAAATTGATTAAAATAATTTGATAAATATTAAAATATAACTCACCAATTAAATACTTAATAAAATGAAAATTGCGAATTTCTTTACTTACTCATCACAACACAACTTAAATACTAACGAAAGCAATCGTTTTTTTACCATGATTTCTCCTACATATTTATTTATTTAATTCGTTATTTATTCGAATATTTAAAGTTAGAATAAAATTGGTGATGAGGGTGCAAAAGATTTAGGCACAGGAATAGCCTAGTGCAAGAATATCACAACTTTAACACTTTTTTTAAGGTAAAAATTAAATTTATTGATTGATAAACTAATAATTGAGAATTGATTATTTTAAGCTTTTGACTTAGTTATTAGCTAATTAAGGCAACTTGTCATTTACTAACTAACTTGCTTATTTACTTACTTACTAACCAAATAATATATAACAAATTTCTTTACTTATTCATCACAACACAACTAAAATACTAACGAAAGCCATCGTTTTTTTACCATCCTTTCTCCTCCATATTTATTTATTTAATTCGTTATTTATTCTTATATTTAAAGAACGAATAATATTGGTGCATAGGGTGCAAAAGATTTAGGCACAGGGATAGCCTAGTGCAATAATATCACAACTTTAATGCTTGATTTATAGTAAAATTAAATTTATTGATTGATAAACTAATAATTGAGAATTGATTATTCTAAGCTTTTTACTTAGTTATTAGCTAATTAAGCCAGCTTGTCATTTACTAACTAACTTGCTTATTTACTTACTTACTAACCAAATAAAATATAACGAATTTCTTTACTTACTCATCACAACACAACTAAAATACGAATGAAAGCCATCGTTTTTTTTACCATCCTTTCTCCTCCATATTTATTTATTTAATTCGTTATTTATTCGAATATTTAAAGTTAGAATAAAATTGGTGATGAGGGTGCAAAAGATTTAGGCACAGGAATAGCCTAGTGCAAGAATATCTCAACTTTAAAGATTGATTTAAAGTAAAATTAAATTTATTGATTTATAAACTAATAATTGAGAATTGATTATTTTAAGCTTTTGACTTAGTTATTAGCTAATTAAGCCAGCTTATCATTTACTAACTAACTTGCTTATTTACTTACTTACTTACTAACCAAATAATATATAACGAATTTGTTTACTTATTCATCACAACACAACTAAAATACTAACGAAAGCCATCGTTTTTTTACCATCCTTTCTCCTCCATATTTACTTATTTAATTGGTTATTTATTCTTATATTTAAAGTTAGAATAATATTGGTGCATAGGGTGCAAAAGATTTAGGCACAGGAATAGCATAGTTCAAGAATATCACAACTTTAATGCTTGATTTATAGTAAAATTAAATTTATTGATTGATAAACTAATAATTGAGAATTGATTATTCTAAGCTTTTTACTTAGTTATTAGCTAATTAAGCCAGCTTGTCATTTACTAACTAACTTGCTTATTTACTTACTTACTAACCAAATAAAATATAACGAATTTCTTTACTTACTCATCACAACACAACGAAAGCCATCGTTTTTTTACCATCCTTTCTCCTCCATATTTATTTATTTAATTCTTTATTTATTCTTATATTTAAAGTTAGAATAAAATTGGTGATAAGGGTACAAAATATTTAGGCACAGGAATAGCCTAGATCCAGAATATCACAACTTTAAGGCTCAATTTAGGGTAAAAATTAAATTTATTGATTGATAAACTAATAATTGAGAATTGATTATTTTAAGCTTTTGACTTAGTTATTAGCTAATTAAGCCAGCTTGTCATTTACTAACTAACTTGCTTATTTACTTACTAACCAAATAAAATATAACGAATTTCTTGACTAACTCATCACAACACTACTAAAATACTAACGAAAGCCATCGTTTTTTTACCATCCTATCTCCTCCATATTTATTTATTTAATTCGTTATTTATTTTTATATTTAAAGAACGAATAATATTGGTGCATAGGGTGCAAAAGATTTAGGCACAGGGATAGCCTAGTGCAATAATATCACAACTTTAATGCTTGATTTATAGTAAAATTAAATTTATTGATTGATAAACTAATAATTGAGAATTGATTATTCTAAGCTTTTTACTTAGTTATTAGCTAATTAAGCCAGCTTGTCATTTACTAACTAACTTGCTTATTTACTTACTTACTAACCAAATAAAATATAACGAATTTCTTTACTTACTCATCACAACACAACTAAAATACGAATGAAAGCCATCGTTTTTTTTACCATCCTTTCTCCTCCATATTTATTTATTTAATTCGTTATTTACTCTTATATATAAAGGTGGAATAAAATTGGTGATGAGGGTGCAAAAGATTTAGGCACAGGAATAGCCTAGTGCAAGAATATCTCAACTTTAAAGATTGGTTTAAAGTAAAATTAAATTTATTGATTTATAAACTAATAATTGAGAATTGATTATTTTAAGCTTTTGACTTAGTTATTAGCTAATTAAGCCAGCTTATCATTTACTAACTAACTTGCTTATTTACTTACTTACTTACTAACCAAATAATATATAACGAATTTGTTTACTTATTCATCACAACACAACTAAAATACTAACGAAAGCCATCGTTTTTTTACCATCCTTTCTCCTCCATATTTACTTATTTAATTGGTTATTTATTCTTATATTTAAAGTTAGAATAATATTGGTGCATAGGGTGCAAAAGATGTAGGCACAGGAATAGCCTAGTGCAAGAATATCACAACTTTATAGCTTGGTTTAAAGTAAAAATTAAATTTATTGATTGATAAACTAATAATTGAGAATTGATTATTTTAAGCTTTTGACTTAGTTATTAGCTAATTACGCCAGCTTGTCATTTACTAACTAACTTGCTTATTTACTTACTAACCAAATAAAATATAACGAATTTCTTTACTTACTCATCACAACACAACTAAAATACTAACGAAAGCCATCATTTTTTAAAATACTACGTATAGAATACACACATAGCGCACTGTTCACATATGCTCAAATTAATCAAAAAGAATCAAATTATTTGTGAGCATCTTGTAAATTCACTTTTAAATGTGAACTTTCATTACCACTGCTACAACTTAAATAAAATAAACATTTAAAAAAATTAAATAAAAATAAAAAAATATTTTAAGCCTAAAAATAGCCAAACTAAAATTTTATTGACATATTAAAAAAAAAAAAATTAAAAATAATAAAAAAATTCTAAAATTTCTTTAATTATCTGATAAATTTAATAAAAAAATAATATTTTATCAATAAAACCTACTTTTTTATGCTTATATTATAAGATGCTTCTTTGAGTTTATCATAATTTCTATAATTTTATTAAATAATAAATTAAAAAAATAATATAATCAATTTTATATTTTAAATATCTTGAAAATTATTATTTTTATATATTCTGCAAGAATTATCAACTTTGCGTTCTCTCTTAAAATGCTTAATTTTAATGTGCGAAGTTTTTTAAATAATATTATGTGCATTTATAACATAATTACCCTTTTTAATAGCTATTAGATTTATTTAAAACATAATTATATTTATTAAACATAATGACTTTCAATATATTTTTTCTGATAAAAATAATTAGTTGTAATCTTAAATCTAACAAAATAATTATTTCTTTATTTAAAAAATTTTGATTGATTTAAATTTTATTTGTTGAAATTATAACTTTTTATTTTAAAGTTTAGATGATTATTAGACAATCTAATTGAAGAATTTATTAGAAACATAAATACAAGCTAAAGTAAAATATAATTAGTTAAATTTATAAAAAATTCATTTATTTTAACTAATAAAATAGATAACTATATATTGACAATCAACTAAAAGTTAAATATAAAAAACCTGAAATTTAATAATTTTATAAAATAAAAAGTTAAATTCTGCATAAATAAATTATAAAAAAAAATATTTTTTAATTTTGTTATTTTTATAAATTTATTGATTAATTAAATCGTAGCTATTAATAAAAATATGATTTATACCTAAAAACTTTGTTTAAATCCTAATCACAAGTTAATCTTGTTTAAAATAATTTTATTTTTAAAAACATGAACTGATGTGGTGAATTTATATAATTTATTAGAAATATTATTATTTGAATCAGACAATATCTCTTTAAATATGCCCCCAAAAAAACTTTAATATTTAATAAATATAAAGTAGTCAAATATTTATTTATCTATACATATAATTACTTTTCTCTCACTAAATTTAATTCAAAATTATAAAATAATATTTATTTCCTAAAAAATTTTGAAAATAGATTAAAATCATATTTCATTTTACATAATCTTTATCACTATAAAATGTTTGATAGAATAATTTGTTTCATTATCAAAGATTATTTCAGAATAACCACCAAAATGTTAATAATAATATTATTCTTCATATTCATCCATTTCACCTTCATCAATATAAAATATCTGGACATATAGCTATTCTCGATATTTTATTTTAGTAAGAAAATAGTAAATTACTTAATTATAATTTTAATATTAAATAATTATATATATGAATATTTAACAATAATATGTAGTTTATATTTTATATTTTTAAGTATTTTATTTTAAAGATATTTTAAAAACATTAAAATTGATTAAAATAATTTGATAAATATTAAAATATAACCCACCAATTAATTACTTAATAAAATGAAAATTGGTAAGCAAAAGCTTGATACATCTTTTTTTACCATCATTTCTCCTCTATATTTATTTATTTAATCCGTTATTTATTCTTATATTTAAAGTTGTAATTATATTGGTGCATAGGGTGTAAAAGATTTAGGCACAGGAATAGCCTAGTGCAAGAATATCACAACTTTAACGCTTGATTTATAGTAAAATTAAATTTATTGATTGATAAACTAATTATTGAGAATTGATTATTTGACTTAGTTATTAGCTAATTAAGCCAGCTTGTCATTTACTAACTTACTAACCTAATAAAATATAACAAATTTGTTTACTTACTCATCACAACACAACTAAAATACTAACGAAAGCCATCGTTTTTTTACCATCCTTTCTCCTCCATATTTATTTATTTAATTCGTTATTTATTCTTATATTTAAAGACACAATAATATTGGTTATGAGGGTGCAAAAGATTTAGGCACAGGAATAGCCTAGTGCCATAATATCACAACTTTAACTATTAATTTAAGGTAAAAATTAAATTTATTGATTGATAAACTAATAATTGAGAATTAATTATTTTAAGCTTTTGACTTAGTTATTAGCTAATTAAGCCAGCTTGTCATTTACTAACTAACTTGCTTATTTACTAACTTACTAACCAAATAAAATATAACGAATTTCTTTACTTACTCATCACAACACAACTAAAATACTAACGAAAGCCATCGTTTTTTTACCATCCTTTCTCCTCCATATTTATTTATTTAATTCGTTATTTATTCTTATATTTAAAGTTGGAATAAAATTGGTGATGAGAATGCAATAGATTTAGGCACAGGAATAGCCTAGTGCAAGAATATCACAACTTTAACGCTCAATTTAGGGTAAAAATTAAATTTATTGATTGATAAACTAATAATTGAGAATTGATTATTTTAAGCTTTTGACCAAGTTTTTAGCTAATTAAGCCAGCTTTTCATTTACTAACTAACTTGCTTATTTACTAATTTACTAACCAAATTAAATTTTACGAATTTCTTTACTTACTCATTACAACACAACTAAAATACTAACCAAAGCCATCGTTTTTTTACCATACTTTCTCCTCCATATTTATTGAATTCGTTATTTATTCTTATATTTAAAGATATAATAATATTGGTGCATAAGGTGCAAAAGATTTAGGCACAGGAATAGCCTAGTGCCAGAATATCACAACTTTAACTCTTAATTTAAGGTAAAAATTAAATTTATTGATTGATAAACTAATAATTGAGAATTGATTATTTTAAGCTTTTGACTTAGTTATTAGCTAATTAAGCTAGCTTGTCATTTACTAACTAACTTGCTTATTTACTAACTTACTAACCAAATAAAATATAATGAATTTGCTTACTTACACATCACAACACAACTAAAATACTAACGAAAGCCATCATTTTTTTACAATCATTACTCATGCATATTTATTTATTTAATTCGTAATTTATTCTTATATATAAAGAGAGAATAATATTGGTGAATAGGGTACAAAAGATTTAGGAACAGGAATAACCTAGTGCCAGAATATCACAAATTTAACGCTCAATTTAGGGTAAAAATTAAATTTATTGATTGATAAATTAATAATTGAGAATTGATTGTTTTAAGCTTTTGAGTTAGTTATTACCTAATTAAGGCAGCTTGTCATTTACTAACTAACTTGCTTATTTACTAACTTACTAACCAAATAAAATATAATGAATTTCTTTACTTACTCATCTCAACACAACTAAAATACGGTAACATCATTTTTTTACCATCCTTTCTCCTCCATATTTATTTAATTCGTTATTTATTCTTATATTTATAGAGCGAATAAAATTGGTAATGAGGGCGCAAAAGATTTAGGCACAGGAATAGCCTAGTGCAAGAATATCACAACTTTAACGCTCAATTTAGGGTAAAAATTAAATTTATTGATTGATAAACTAATAATTAAGAATTGATTATTTTAAGTTTTTGACTTAGTTATTAGCTAATTAAGCCAGCTTTTCATTTACTAACTAACTTGCTTATTTACTTACTTACTAACCAAATAAAATATAACGAATTTCTTTACTTACTCTCACAACACAACTAAAATACTAACGAAAGCCATCATTTTTTAAATCCTTTCTCCTCCATATTTATTTATTTAATTCGTTATTTATTCATATATTTAAAGTTGGAATAAAATTGGTGATGAGTGTGCAAAAGATTTAGGCAAAGGAATAGCCTAGTGCAAGAATATCACAACTTTAACGCTCAATTTAGGGTAAAAATTAAATTTATTGAATGATAAACTTATAATTGAGAATTGATTATTTTAAGCTTTTGACTTAGTTATTAGCTAATTAAGCCAGCTTGTCATTTACTAACCAATTTGCTTATTTACTTACTAACCAAATAAAATATAACGAATTTCTTTACTTTCTGATCGCAACACGACTAAAATACTAACGAAAGCCATCATTTTTTTATCACCCTTTCTCCTCCATATTTATTTATTTAATTCGTTATTTATTCTTATATTTAAAGTTGGAATAAAATTTGTGATGAGGATGCAAAAGATTTAGGCACAGTAATTGCCTAGTGCAAGAATATCACAACTTTAACGTTCAATTTAGGGTAAAAATTAAATTGATTGATAGATAAACTAATAATTGAGAATTGATTATTTTAAGATTTTGACTTAGTTATTAGCTAATTAAGCCAGCTTGTCATTTACTAACTAACATGCTTATTTACTAACTTACTAACAAATTAAAATATAACAAATTTGTTTAGTTACTCATCACAACACAACTAAAATACTAACGAAAGCCATCGTTTTTTTACCATCCTTTCTCCTCCATATTTATTTATTTAATTCGTTATTTATTCTTATATTTAAAGAGCGAATAATATTGGTGCATAGGGTGCAAAAGATTTAGGCACAGGAATAGCCTAGTGCAAGAATATCACAACTTTAACGCTCAATTTAGGGTAAAAATTAAATTTATTGATTAATAAACTAATAATTGAGAATTGATTATTTGAC
This sequence comes from Tetrahymena thermophila SB210, assembly GCF_000189635.1. Taxonomy (NCBI): domain Eukaryota; phylum Ciliophora; class Oligohymenophorea; order Hymenostomatida; family Tetrahymenidae; genus Tetrahymena; species Tetrahymena thermophila. The sequence continues at coordinate 3,350 of NW_002476498.1, read as the reverse complement.
TTAGTTATTAGCTAATTAAGCCAGCTTGTCATTTACTAACTTACTAACCTAATAAAATATAACAAATTTATTTACTTACTCATCACAACACAACTAAAATACTAACGAAAGCCATCATTTTTTAAATCCTTTCTCCTCCATATTTATTTATTGAATTCGTTATTTATTCTTATATTTATAGAGCGAATAATATTGGTGATGAGGGAGCAAAAGATTTAGGCACAGGAATAGCCTAGTGCAAAAATATAACAACTTTAACGCTTAATTTAAGGTAAAAAATTAATTTATTGATTGATAAACTAATAATTAAGAATTGATTATTTTAAGCTTTTGACTTAGTTGTTAGCTAATTAAGCCAGCTTGTCATTTACTAACTAACTTGCTTATTTACTTACTTACTAACCAAATAAAATATAACGAATTTCTTTACTTACTCATCACAACACAACTAAAATACTAACGAAAGCCATCGTTTTTTTACCATCCTTTCTCCTCCATATTTATTTATTTAATTCGTTATTTATTCTTATATTTAAAGATATAATAATATTGGTTATGAGGGTGCAAAAGTTTTAGTCACAGGAATAGCCTAGTGCCAGAATATCACAACTTTAACGCTTGATTTATAGTAAAATTAAATTTATTGATTGATAAACTAATAATTGAGAATTGATTATTTTAAGCTTTTGACTTAATTATTAGCTAATTAAGCCAGCTTGTCATTTACTAAATAATTTACTTACTAACCAAATAAAATATAACGAAATTCTTTACTTACTCATCACAACACAACTAAAATACTAACGAAAGCCATTTTAAAATACAATGTAAAGAATACACACATAGCGCACTGTTCACATATGCTCAAATTAATCAAAAAATATCAAATTATTTGTAAGCATCTTGTAAATTCAATTTTAAATGTTAACTTTCATTACCACTGCTACAACTTAAATAAAATAAACATTTAAAAATATTAAATTAAAATTAAAAAATATTTTAAGCCTAAAAATAACCAAACAATAAATTTTATTGACATATTTAAAAAAAAATTAAATAAAAATAATAAAAAAATTCTAAAATTTCTTTAATTATCTGATAAATTTAATAAAAAAAATAATATTTTAGCAATATAACCTATTTTTTATGCTAATATTATTAGATGCTTCTTTGAGTTTATCATAATTTCTATAATTTTATTAAATAATAAATTAAAAAAATAATATAACCGATTTTATATTTTAAATATCTTGAAAATTATGATTTTTATATATTCTGCAAGAATTACCAACTGTGCGTTCTCTCTCAAAATGCTTAATTTTAATGTGCGAAGTTTTTTAAATTACATTATGTGCATTTAAAACATAATTACCATTTTAAATAGCTATTAGATTTATTTAAAACATAATTATATTTATTAAACATAATGACTTTCAATATTTTTTCTGATAAAAATAATTAGTTGTAATCTTAAATCTAACAAAATAATTATTTCATTATTTAAAAATGTTTGATTGATTTAAATTTTATTTATTGAAATTATAACTTTTAATTTTAAAGTTTAGATTATGATTAGAGAATCTAATTGAAGAATTCATTAGAAAAATAAATAATACAAGCAAAAGTAAAATATAATTAGTTAAATTTATAAAAAATTGATTTACTTTAACTAATAAAATAGATAACTATAAATTGACAATCAACTAAAAGTTAAATATAAAAAACCTGAAATTTAATAATTTTATAAATTCAAAAGATAAATTCTGTATAAATAAATTACAAAAAAAAATATTTTTTAATTTTGTTATTTTTATAAATTTATTGATTAATTAAATCATAAATATTAATAAAAATATGATTTATACCTAAAAACTTTGTTTAAATCCTAATCATAAGTTGATCTTCTTTAAAATAATTTTATTTTTAAAAACATGAACTGATGTGGTGAATTTATATAATTTATTAGAAATACTATTATTTGAATAAGACAATATCTCTTTAAATATGCTCCCAAAAAAACTTTAATATTTAATAAAGTCAAATATTTATTTATCTATGCAAATTATTACTTTTCTCTCACTAAATTATTTCCTAAAAAATTTTGAAAATAGATTAAAATCATATTTCATTTTATATAATCTTTATCTCCATCTATATCACTATAAAATGTTTGATCGAATAATTTTATTCGTGATCAAGATTAATTTCAGAATAATCACCAAAATGTTAATAATAATCTTATTCTTCATATTCATCCATTTTACCTTCACCAATATAAAATATCTGGACATATTGATTATGGATTAAAAATTACCAGTTTTATATTTCTGAATTTTTATTTTTTAGTGTTTTTAAACAAAATTAATTTAAGATGAAAAAGATTCGAATAATAAGGAATTATTATTTTTGTTAATAAATTATTAAAGAAAATTAACATAAAAATTATCTGAAAAATATAAATTATCATAAATAACTATATAAAGATTTATTAAATAATTTAATTCATAAAATAACAAACAATTAAAGATCATATATATAAATTAAATAACCGAATAAGAATAAGGAGAATATGAAAAAGAATACAGTTTAATAAAATCTGAATAAGAATAACCAAAAAAATCTTTTTAATAATCTGAGTAGGAATAATCAAAAAAATATATTTAATAATCTTTTATTTAAGATGAATAATAAATAATCTCAATAAATGTCATATATTAGTTATTTAAATAGTTAATAATTTCAAGAATAGAATCCTTAAATATCCAAGGATAACATAACTTTTGCTTTCCAAATTAGATTGTTCATCATTAATAAAAAGGATTTTAACATAAAAATAATTATTAATTAAAAAGATAATTAAATTGTATGCCACAAATATTAATTTTTTACATTATGAAAAACTTTTAGATAGTGTTAGAAACAATGAAAATATAAAAATTTTAGATAAAAAGTAAATTTAATTGATAATATAAAATTATTCAGACATAGTAATAATAGCAACCTTAACCAATTTAATAAATTTATATTCAGCTTAAACTTTTAGGTTCAAGTGTATATTAAGGGAGAGTTAGCCATTTTTTTTATTTACTATTTATAAATTAATATGAAATTTTATTTTTCTTATTAATAAAATTATTTCCTTGATCGCTCATTATCAGCAATCAATCATTTTTAAAATACTAAATTGCTATAAAACTCACTCTCAAAAGGATATTTAAAAGACTGTTATATTTATCTCTCTATTACAAAAAAAAGCTGCAATTATTAATACTCAGGTAAAAATAGTAAGAGAAAAGTATTTCAAATAGTGATATTTTTTTGTAAGCTTTTGTAGAAAATATAAATAATTA
>NW_002476499.1:11600-13128 GCF_000189635.1 Tetrahymena thermophila SB210 | reverse complement strand
TTTTTGATTCTAAAATTAAATACATTATATTAATTGATAGATAAATATTTAGATAGATGAACAAAAAAATATTTAATTAATACATATTGGCAAATTTACATTAAGAAAATAATGAAAAACTAATATCTTTAAAACATTTATGTTTGTAAAATTAATTGGATTATATAATAAATAGACACATAAATGTAATATCTTGTTTATTATCAAATAATAAAAAAAGAAGAGAAAAGATGAAACACTCATAAATAAATAGAAAACCATCAAAAATATGAAAATTATATTACAAATTTTATGAACTAATTTTACAAGTTTTAACTAAATTAAGGATAACAAAATGTAAAAAGGTTTTTAACTTATTTTTCAATTTAAAGTTTTGAAAAAAGCAAACCAGCAAAATAGATTAAACAAAGATTCTTTATCATAAAAATTCTGCCCCCTACCCCCTAAAAAAGTAAATCACTAATTAATTAATTTTCCTTATTTTATTAAAAATTAGAAATGGGAAATATAAAAATAAAACATGAAAAATATTTTTACAATAAATTGAATAAATTATTAAATTGTTTTATTAATTAAATATTTTTGATAATTTAAGTAAAAATTATTTGTTTTAAATTAATTTCACAAAAATAAGATTAAATTTGAAAGTTGTAAAATAAAAACTAAAATGCTGTTATAAAATATTAAGTTTTGTAAATAAAAATACTTGCAATAAATAATATAAATATTTAAATTAAATAAATAAAAACCTTTATAATTTTAAATATCTATTTTTTTATTTTTTAAATTTAATTATTTTAAAATTTATCTAACAATTAATTCATTTTATACAATAATTCTTATATTTTTTTTCTTGATTTCTATCATTTTTAATCAAAGTTTTCTAAATATTTATCGTCAATGAATAATGTTTTTATTTCAATATTATAATCATCACCTGGAGTAGAAAAATATATTCCAAAGCTATAATTTTTGTCTTATATTATTTTAGACTCATCAACTTTGTTTATATTTTAATATTTTGGATAGTCCATAAATAATACAACTCTCTTAGAAATATTAACTCTAATTTCTAATTCATTTATTTCTTATTGCACTTCATTTAACTTTTTTCCTTTTAATATTTTATCTAAACCAAATCCACTGCTACTCGTGTGAAAGCAACAATTTTCTGAATATAAATATGAATTATGTATTTGTTATGTATTCATTATTCCAAATGATAAATTATGACAATTTAAATTCTTGTTGACTTTACATCTAAAAATATAATTTAAGTTAGGATCTAATTTATCTCTAGTAAATATTTAACCGTATAATGATTTGGGTTGCTTTACTATATAGCCAAATAGCTTATTTTTTTCTAAAATTAATTATTAACTTTCACTCAAATTTGATTTGATAAATTCTAATTAAGGTAAATTTATAGTTTCAAAAATTGGATAATTTACAAGTAACTATTCAATATCTTTATTATTTCCAAATTATTTTGAAGTAAAATATGATTTATTTTATTATTCAAGAATAG
>NW_002476499.1:0-11500 GCF_000189635.1 Tetrahymena thermophila SB210 | reverse complement strand
TACTTTCATAATTTGATTTGATAAATTCTATATAAAATTAAGGTAAATTTATAGTTTCAAAAATTGGATAATTTACAAGTAACTATTCAATATCTTTATTATTTCCTAATTATTTTGAAAAATAATTTGATTTAATTTATTAGACAAAAATAGGAGAGGTACTATTGTAGTAAGCTTGTCCAAACTATTGAGTAAGTTAAGATATTTTATTAGCTAATTATTCTAAGTTATCAATTTGTTTAGTTGTAAGTTTGCTAAAATCAATAGTTTAGCTTTTATTTTCTTTGAAAATTTCTACATTTAAAAATAAATGATTGATAATTTATGAATATTTCTAAATAGAGTTTTTTGCATTTTAAATAAAATAATCATGACAATAATTTGTTTTGTTTTCTAAAAGTGAAATCAGTTTTTATTGCTTTATCTTTATTTATTAATTTTATAGATTTTGATCCATATCATTCTAATTCTAGTTATTATTTGAAGTTTCTAATCTTTAAACAAGATCTGCAATTTCTAAAAGCTACAAATTATTTAGAAAATCTGCATTTATTGGAGTCTTGTTAGGTTGTAAGTAATCTTTGAAGTTAATTTTGTTAATTATAGGAAGGAAACTATCAAACTGAGCTGATAAATTGCTAAGAAATTATTCTGAACAGAAATTAAATTTATTTGATATTAATTTAATTAATTTATCTTTATTGTCACTTCTTTCATCTAATTCTTATTTACCCTATTAACATAAAATTGTAAAATTTAGTAATCATAATTTATAATATAATCTTTTAACGTTGAAAATTTAAAATTTATTTTGGGGTGGTAATTATGAAGTTATTAAAGATTGATTGATATGAAGTACATAAAATTAATATAGAAATATTACTGTTATGAAGCGTCTAGACAAGTCCTTAATTAAATTAAATTATTCATCATTCATCTTATCAAATTCCAATTCCAACAAATCTTCATTTAAAAGGTTTTTAATGTCAACTCTATCAATGCTGTTTGATAACTTGAACACTATTTTTTGTAGCTCTTTAGTTAACTCCTGCGAGCAACAATTTGATCTATTGCTAATTAGCTTAGCCATTAACTAGCTTGTTGTCATTTCATTTTTGTCTTTAGTTTAAATATCTTTTTCATACAATTCTAACTTTTCTTTTGAATTATCAATTTTGAGATCTTCAAAGTTTTTGATAACAAACATATCAATTGAATCAATTAATTGCACAATATTCTAATTAATACTTTCTGCTGTTTCAAAATTAATCATTGACTTTTAAGTTTCGAAGAAATCAATCTTTTCATTCAATTCTTCTTAATATTTTTTCTAGTTAGTAGAAATTCGAGTGAATAATTCTTTAAAAAGCTCATTTTACTTGTCAAGGTCATCTTTGAAATTGGTGATGATATTCTTAAGCTATTCCTTTTCGGCTAATTTATTATATTAAATAATTACCTGTTCATTTAAGCTCCATAATGACTTTGCTTAGCTCATCATCTGTTCTTCTTTAAGTATTATTTTTTGGTCGATTTATTTTCTTAAGTTTAAGAAAAAAGATGAAATTTTAGATAACAATCCATCAACAGAGCAATCAGCCTCAAAGATTTGCTTAAGTTTCTCGTAAAGCTCATTATCGCCATAAACTGGGTAGTTCTTAAAAACAGTTTTTTCATTTTCCTTAATAAGTCCAACTAAATTCAAATAATATTAATTGGGATTCTCAGAAAAACACTCAGCGCATTGAATGAATTGGCTAGAATTAGGATTAGTGCTTAACGAAACAATCCAGTTATCAGGATGTCTAGGGCAGCTTCTGTAGTTTTTGTTAGATAGGATGAAGAATTCCTCTTATTTGAGTTTAAGATCTTGGATACTTTAGATCTAATTCATTTTTCTTGCTAATTATGCTATTTCTTAATAAAATTACTTTTGGAAGAAGATATTTAATTAATTATTAATAAGCAAAACTTATATTAAGAAAATCATGAATATAGCAAGATGCCATTAAAAAATTCCGTCGTTTGGAATTAACTTAAAATGAAATAGATTTTTTAATTATTTACTAAAAAATCAGATTTTTATATTTTATAATAGAATTAAAATTAATATTTTAATTTATTATAATTTCAAAAATACATAATTTTTTTACATCAAAATTTTTAAATTTAGCTAAATTTCCTGTAGCGGGGTAAACAAAATACAGGATTTTGGGGCAATTTCTGTAGCGATTAAGACAAAAATAATAAATTTTATGTAAATTTTAATTTTTATATTAGAATATCATCCAATTAAATCATTTGATTAAGAATAGAAAGATAACTACAACTACAACAGCAAATAAAAATGTATTAGATATACATAAAAACACATACGTAGATAAAGTTAAGAAATAATTAATATTCAAATTAATAAATATGAGTAATTGCTTTTAATCATTCTAACATTTTGACAATTTTGTAATATAAAATATTCATTTTTTAAATCGATTTTACTTTACATTTTATAAAGATACTGTTCTGCTTAATTCTTCTAAATTCTACTTGCTCTGATCTTAATTATTCTAAGTAAAATATGTTGAGTGACATGTTTAATCTCTTTAATGCTAAGTAGAGTTATTCAAAATTACATTCAAAAGCAATATAGAGATTATTTGATACATTTTTTAGTGGAGTTCTCTTGACTTTTTTATAATTAATAGACATTGTCTATATGCTTTAAATAAGTCCTTTATAAAAGCATACTTTATCTTCTAATTTAATCGGCGTTAATACTATTCTGATATTTTAAAATAAAAAACTAGATTTAAAGAATGTTCTTAACATTTTTAGATAGGCTAATAATTCTTTGCTAAATCTAATTGCTAATTAAGGTCATTTATTAGGACTATTTTATTGATTATGCATTTATCTGATCAAGAATATAAATTCTGAATAAGATTTAATCTGACTTAGTGGTCTATCAGCTATTTTTAAAACTATTCTTCTAAATTCAAAAACCTTAATGAAGTATTTAGTATGATTGAATATTAGCTCTGCAATTTTAAGAACACCTTTATACTTTTTAATGAATAATTGTTTAAAAGTTATATTTAATATAAATAAATGCATTTAATACTCATTAATGATTCAGTTGATCAATTTTTGGTTTCTTCGAGCTTTTTTGTAAAGCTACTGCTTCTTATTTACTTAGAGATATTTCAGTAATCTATTACAAGATATCTTAGCTTTTAAACTTATTATGTTATATAAAATAACTATTTTTAGATTCTTAGTTTTCTTATAAAGAAGACCATTGAAAATAATTAATCTCTTCTTATGAGTTTTAATAATATTTATTACTTATTCAAAAGTAATTAATTAATTAATCAATCAATCAATCAATCTTTATTATCTTATTAACTTAAATGAAAAAATTAAAGAGATATTGAAAAATATATATTATTTATTATTTAGCTTTTATAAATATCAAATAGATGTATTTTTAATTCACTATTTCTTGTATTTAATTTATAAATTTAATGAATTTACTTGGAAGGAACTTGATATTCTAATTAATATATTACCCTATATTTTAAATGGAATGACTGATGTTTTTTTATATATATTTAATAATCAAATAATTTTATTATTAATTTCAAAACTGATATTTTACTTTCAAAGCTATTCTTTTGTTCTAGATTTTTGTTCAAATATTTAAATAAATAAATAATATAAATTAAAAAAAATGTTTTTTTATTTATTTTTGTATTCAAATAAAAATTTAAAACTTAAAAATACTTTAAATTATTTTTAAAAAATATTTAAAAGCAATTTTTTTTAATTTTTGCATAAAATTTTTAAATAAATAAATATTTTGATGACATTCTTAAAAACTATTTTTCATTTAATATATCAAACTTTATCAGAAAATAAATTATCTATATAAATATACACATAATCTTTAATTTAATTAATTATGTTTATTTCTAAATATTATTTTTTAGTATTGCAAAGTGCTTTAACTAAATATGTACTAACTTTGTATTTATTTACTTATTTATATTTGTCTAACACTAATAAATGAGGAGAATGCAGTATAAAAATATGAAAAATTTAATAATTTAATTTATTATTTGTTCTCCTTAATTTCTTAATTTGGTAGAATGTAAAAGAATTTTTGAGATATAAAGGCTAATAAAGATCAAAATTTTTATAAAGCAAATTATTTAAATTAATTCAAAAAGATACAGAAAAATATGAGTGAAAAAATAGTAAATTACTAAGATCTTCCAATTGTAATTTTAAAATAAATTATTAATGGTAATAACTGAATTTTTTAATGAAAAGCCTAAAAATTCCTTTTTATCAACTTAAAATAGACTTTAGATATCTATGAAGTAAACATTTTTAAAATTCATTTAGTTTATAACAAATAATTATTTTCAATTCTTTTAGTGGAAAAAAAGTTAGTAATGAAGAGGTATAGATAGTAAGTTAAAGCTTATAAAATTGCATAAATCTTTAATCTTTGATATTGAATTTCAAATAATGCAAAACTATTGGTGAGAATATTTTCTCATGTTTAGGACCTGCCTTAGCAACTTGCACTAAACTTGCACAATTTTCAATTAATTTTAAGTAAAAACTAATTTGTGAAAAATTTTCTTAGTTAAATTGATTTGCCTTTTAATGATAATTAAAAAAAATTATAATAAAATTATTCAAATTCAAAATTTTCTAAAAATGATAAAAGGTGAAATATATTTCTAAACAGAAAATGTTATTTTATTCAGCTATTTTTTGTTAATAATTAATATAATTTATCTATTAGTTATATCTAAAAAATATTAAAAATATATTTTCTTAACAGCAATAGCAATAATATAGATAGTAGCTTATTTTAGAATTTAGGTATTGGGTTTGTAAGTTGTACTAACCTCTCTATAGTCACCATTAATTTGAAGTAATAAAATATTATTATAAACTAAAATTTAAGTTATTTCTTTTCAACATAATTATATTTTTTAATAAAAGCTCACTTGCTTTTATGAATAATTGGATTAATCCTTCATTCTATAAATTTACTTTTTATTTATATTTTCAAAAGCAATGTTAAATAAATAAATCCAAAATATCTGTACAGCTTAGGCTTCGCTATAGGATAATGCAATAGTCTTACCTAATTAACGATAGACTTAAGGTAAAAATAGCATTTTTATTTTTATTTTAAGCTTTTATGATTATTTTAAATATTTTTTTTTAATTTTTAAAGCAACAATAAATTAAGTGACGATACTATTTTATCAATCTTAGGAACTAACTTAGCTAGTCTTATAAATCTTTCTAGGTTATCTATCAGCTTAAAGTGATTTATTAAAAGTTTTTATATCTTTTAGAAATGTTTTTCTTAATTTTTTTGTATATTTAGAAATAATAAATTTGGAATAAATGGAGTGTCAAGCTTTGTTTCTAGTTTAGTTAATTGTGTTAATCTGACATCCCTATTTCTTTAGCTCTAGTAAAATTAATAAATGATATAAGTTTTTTACTTAATTAATTACTAATTAATTATCTATTGTTTTTCTAATAAAAATAAACAAACTGTTAAGCAAGCTACAAGTTTTCTGAATTAGTTTTATAATTTTATAAAAAATATAAAATAAGGACAAACAACAGTTTTGGTTAAGGCACTTTAGATTTTGGTTCTGGATTTTATAATCTTACTTCCTTGGAATTCTTTATTGGGTTCAATTTCTTTATTTATTGAAATTTATTAAATCTTTATTAATTTTATTAGTTGACTTAAATTTTTAAAAAGTCACTATTAATTTAAATTCAAAACGATTACTGTAGATCCTCGAAAATTATTATCCAAGAGAAATAAACATTATTTTAAAAATCATAAACAAAAACCTCGATAAATCGAAAATTTTTTGAATTTGCGGGTTGCGAGTTAACGAGGTTTTACGGTATCTAAATAACTTGTAAATATAATTTATTTATAAAGTATTGAAGTCAATTATCTTGCATTAAAAATATTGATTATGCTTGCTTCTAATAAAAATTTCAATTTTAATTTTGATGGAGAAAATGATTAAAATGAAAATAAATGATCATTTATGTTGTTTGATAATTTCAATAATTTTTTTGTTTAAATAATGGTAGAGGCTCCACATTTTATGAGTACATTGAACTTGGGCTATTTAATGGATTATCTTCCTGCATTAATCTCTAAGACTTGAATCTTTAGTTATAGTATAAAATATATTTATTTTATTAATTATCCATATAATGAATGGGATGACTATTTTATTTAAAAAGCGGTCTTAGTAAATAAGATAGCATGTACTTAATATCTAGTTTAAGAAGCATACCTAAACTTCAAAAATTTATTGGTAATTTGTAAGTATTTATTTACTATTTTTTCAAAAGGCTTATCTATTTAAATTATCAAACTAGCTAATCATATTAATACGATGAAGAGTTTGCTTAATATATTGGATCTGAATTAGGAAGCTACTAAAAACTTGAGTATTTAGACTTGGAATATAAGTATGAAATATAAATTACTTTATTTTTACTTTAACTTTGTTAATAATTTCAATCATTCAAACTAAGATTAAAAATAAATTATTTTAATTTATTTAAACAAAAATAAAGTTTGAATTTATTATTAAAATATATTTTAAATTCAAATAAAGTTATAAAAAGCTTTTATTATTATTATATCATCAATTTGCTATCAAAAAATTGAAATCCTTTCCTATTTATGTATTAATTTTTTTTGCAAATATATTTTAAATTAGTTTTAAAGTCAACTTTGAAAAATCTATCATAAACCTTAGCTCTGGATTGTCAAATTGCCCTAATCTTTCTATCTTAAAATTATAACTAGGGTAAATCTATATATTAATTTGGAAATTAAAATACAATTAACAATTAAATATATTTAATAATTCTATTTGCTTCTTATATTGATAAATAAAATTACTTATTTTAAATTAATTGTAATTTATATTTATCATTTATTAAGTTTGATAAAATATATTTTTTAATTTATTTATTTATTTATTTAAATATATTAGTGGATCAAATGATGAAGTTAGATATGAGACTACTTCAGCATTTACTTAAAATTTAGCTAATTGTCCTAAACTCTCCGATTTGTAGCTTCACATTTGGTAAAAAACATATTTTTTTAATTAATTTTTTTAGTAACTAAAATATTATTTACTTTCTAATTAAATTTTAAGATTCTATTAAAATTTTTAAAAACTATTTTGGTTTTAAGTGATAATTAATTATAATAATAACAACTAAAATTATTAAAGGACTCATAATGATCATAAATTAGCTGATGAAAGTGTGAAAGGCTTGGGTTTTGGATTAGCAAATTGTAACAATCTCATAACTTTAAAACTTAATTTAAAGTAAAAATATAAAAATCTTAAAGTTTTTAATAAATTTACTATTTTATGTTCAAGCAATAAACGAATTGGTTCTTAAGGTATTTCAGGTTTATTTTCTAGCTTAGAGAAGTGTTAAAAGTTATCAATTCTAAATGTTAATTTGAGGTAAATAAAATACAATTTTTTAAAATACTTTGACAATCTTAATTTACTAATTTATAATAATTTCATTTATATAAATATTCAAAATAGCTTAAACCTTTAGCATCTAATAAAATTTTTAACAAATAACTAAATTTTTTTACTATCTAAATTTTTAAATATGAATTAATTTAAATTTTACAATTTATAAGTTGGAACAAAATTTGCTTTGAAGGTGTAAAAAGTATTGGTGTTTCCTTGACAAAGTGTAAAAATCTCACATGTCTCTAATTAAATTTACAGTAAAAATATTTGTTATTTCTTATTTTCTTCAATCAACTAAATAAATTTTTATTTTATACAAATTTGCTTTATATTTTATATTCAAATAATTTTATTAAAATTTTAACAATCCATAAGAAAAAACAAATGCTAAAATATATTTGGATTTAATTTTATCTAATCATTTATTAATATTGAAATTAAATTTAATATTTTTCTTTGAATATATAAAAAAATCAAATATATCAAGCCTTTTAGTTTTTAGAGTATATTAAATATTTTTTTTTAATAATCCTTTAATTTTAAATTAATATTGTATTTATTTATTCCTTTAATTTCCTTTATTTTAGATAAATTAATGATGAAGATAATTAATTAGATGAAGATAACAAATAATACTTCAAAAGGATTGTTAATAAAATAAAGAGACTAGTCAAATAATCATTAAAATTTTGAAATAAATATAAATAAAGAGTAGATAGAATATAAAATATGTATTTTTTATATTTGTAACTTGTAACAAAATAATTCATATAACTTAGAATAATTATGTTTTTCTAACTTTAAACATTTTTTAATTATTTTTAATACAAATAAATGAAGTTAACTTGTCAAAAATAAAGTATAAACAAAGCTTTTCAATTAAAAATAACTCAGAAATTATTTTTTTACATAAATGGAAAATATCCATTTTATAAATTTATAAAATAGTAAATCTTATATTTCATTTCATTTAATTTCTATTATTTATTTTATTAAGGGTTTTCATTTTTTCAAAATATTTGAATTAGTACTTACTTTAAAGCAAAATATAAAAACGATTTTAACAATAGTCTGATAATATGATTTTATATTAAAAAAGAGGCTTATTGATCATTAAATACATTTCTTTGAAAAATAATAAATAGATGAATAATTAACCATAGGTATTTCAACTTTCAATCAGTAAAAAAAATAAATTATTTTTAATAGTTTTTATCATTTATATTATTAATAAAAATGTAAAAATATTTATTCTTGATTATTTTAAAAATTTTACATTAAAATATAATGAATAAATAAATAAAAAGAGATATTAAATTAGTTTAAGTCATCTTTTTTAAATCATTATTTATCTGACTGATAGATAAACCTTTGTATCTGTATAAATATTACAAACGGTAAAAAGGAAATTATTTTATTTAAATAAAAACTGATTAGTTTGCTTTTTGTTTAATGAATTAAATAATTTAATTTATTTATTTGTTTTTTTTTAATCTAAATAAATTAGGCATAAATATGAAAGAAGATAATTCAATTTTAATTTGCTTAGAAATAATATGAAAGAAATTAAAAATAAATATTATTTAGAAATTTATAATTAAAAATCTTTTAAAATTTATAATTAGTTGATAAAAAAAGAAAAATGGTAACATTAGATTAAAATTTAATAAAAAGTAATTAATTAATAAATTATAGAATGTGATATTTAACAAATAATTTTAGAATTTACTACTTAATTTTCATTTTATTTTTTTACTTTTTAAAAAAGAAAATCTAAATAAAAATTATAAATTTATCCTAAATAAAATATAATTACATAGTATTTTAATTATTATTTTTCATAAATAAATATTTAATTTGTATTTATTTAAATCTTTTAATATTAAATTTACGAGTTAAATATATAACTATATAACTAAATATTATTTTTTAGCAAACTCAATAAAAAAAATATCAATCAAAAAAAATAACTTAATTAAAATTAACTGATTTATTGAGAGATGATAGTAAGTAAATAAATAAATAAATAGAGAGAGAATTTAAAAATAAGAATAAATATTGATTTTAGGCTAAATTTTCAGAAATTTTGCTGATTACTTTGCTTTTAAAATTAAAAACAGACAATACAATTAACTTTTCTTTATAAGTTCTTAGTTATCCAAAATTAGAAGGTACTCTCATTTTCTTATATCTATTAGAGTATTTGAAATTAGGAAATTATCTTGTAGATTAAAAATTTAAGAAATTAAAATCATATTAATTTCCTATTCCTTCCTTAAAATTATTTCAATTTTTTGAAAAATAATTTTTAAAATAAATTGATTCACTTATTGAAATAACTGATGAAATATCTCCATTAAATAAATACCTAACAAATTTTTTATTATAATTTGTGTTGTCATTTAAAACTTTTTATGGCTTTATTTATATTATTTTCTCTCAATTATAACTTATCTTTATATCATTTAAAACAACTTTTATCAATATTGATAAAATAAAAAAATCAATTTCATAAAATTTAGTTGACATAATATTTTTAAAATAATAAATAAGTTAACAAAAAAGATATTGAATATTTTATCTAGCTTGTAATTTTGCTTATTAGATAATAACCTTATTAATTTAAAATTAGCATTACTTAATAAGTATGTTATTTTTGCTATTTTATTTTATTATCAGCTTTTTAAGAATTTCATTAGGTTATTTCTAAAAATTTCACTCTCTTTATGATTTAATTATTTGTTATTATGAATGAATCTCTTCAATTTTATCTTTCTTTCTTTCTTTATTTGCTCTTCATATCTAGATTTTAAAAGGGAACATAATTTAATTAATTAATACTTTGATGATTTACAGACAGTAATATTTATGAATAAACTAATGTTTTCTCTTATTTGAGCATCTTGTATGATGATTACATTATATAAAAATAATTATTCATATAAAACCTAATAGGATTCTAAATATGCATTTATGATAATTAAAGTAAAATAAATGCTATGATTGATTTTATTGGTAAGATTAAAAATATTCAGGAAAGCAATAAGCAATCTTTAAAACAGATAAAAGTAGTTTTTGAATTCCGAAATCTCATTTCAAAGAATTTTTAATCTATTAGTATAATTAATATATTAACAAGTAATCTTAAAAAAAATTGTTACAAGAATAAATATATTTATCCTACCTACATTCCTATCGACTAAAGGTATTATTCTCCAATTCATTTTGTTTTATACTTTTTATATAATAGGTAAATAGATAAAAACAAACAAAGAAAAAAACAAAAAAATGTTTTATTTAGTTATAATTTTTGGAATATTGATAGGATTTTAATTGGACTCATTAAATTTACTTCTCTTTCCTTGTAGGAAAATATGTAATTAATTTACTATCATTTTTAATTTTCTAAAAACTTAATAAAAGAAATTCATAAAATTTCCTTGTCAGAAAAATAAATCAAAAATAAATAAATAAATAAATAAATATTTCTTACCTTTTTAAAACAATTAAAAGGTTAAAAAAAATACAAAAAATAAAATAAAATAAATGGGCTAAGTAATAAAAAAATACTTTAATTTAAATTCAAATAATTATTATATTAGATTATTTATGCTTGGAGTTAATGCTTCTGGTAGGACGACAATGCTTTATAAACTTAAAACTGGACAAACTCTAAAAGTTAACCCAACTGTTGGTTTTAATGTTGAGGAAATTATGTTTAAAGACAAAGTATTTAACTTTATGGATGTTGGAGGTGGATATAAAATATATGATAATTTTCATAAATATGCGATTGGCAGTGATGCTATAATTATAGTTGTTGATTCCTCTTATCTTAGCTATGAATTTTACGAAAATCTACTTTAAAATACGCTTAAAAGTTGCTTGTAAGAATTGGTGAATTCAAAAAGAATAAAAGATAC
>NW_002476500.1:255099-272088 GCF_000189635.1 Tetrahymena thermophila SB210 | reverse complement strand
GTTACTTACTCCTTCAAAAACAAACGAACATACTAACAAAAGCAACAATCTTTTTTTACAATCCTTTCTCCTCCAAATTTATTTTCTTAATTCATTATTTATTCTTATATTTAAAGCAAAAATAGTATTGGTGCATAGGGTGCAAAAGATTTAGGCACAGAAATAGCGTAGTGCAAGAATATCACAAGTTTGACACTTTATTTATAGTAAAAACTTAATTTATCGATTGATAAAGCAAGAAATTTTGAAAAAATTGATTATTTTGTTGATTTACGCTTTTCACTTAGTGATTAGCTAATTAAGTCACTTCGTTAGTAAGCAAGTTAGAGTTAGTTAGTTAGTTATTTATTTTTTTATTAGATTGCTTTTTTAATAACTTACTTACTTACTCCTCAACTAAAAAATAATCAATTTGTTAACTTAATTACTTAATTACTTACTTACTTACATACTGAGTTACTTACTCCTTCAAAAACAAACGAACATACTAACAAAAGCAACAATCTTTTTTTACAATCCTTTCTCCTCCAAATTTATTTTCTTAATTCATTATTTATTCTTATATTTAAAGGTATAATAGTATTGGTGCATAGGGTGCAAAAGATTTAGGCACAGGAATAGCGTAGTGCAAGAATATCACAAGTTTGACACTTGATTTATAGTAAAAACTTAATTTATCGATTGATAAAGCAAGAAATTTTGAAAAAATTGATTATTTTGTTGATTTACGCTTTTCACTTAGTGATTAGCTAATTAAGTCACTTCGTTAGTAAGCAAGTTAGAGTTAGTTAGTTAGTTATTTATTTTTTTATTAGATTGCTTTTTTAATAACTTACTTACTTACTCCTCAACTAAAAAATAATCAATTTGTTAACTTAATTACTTAATTACTTACTTACTTACATACTGAGTTACTTACTCCTTCAAAAACAAACGAACATACTAACAAAAGCAACAATCTTTTTTTACAATCCTTTCTCCTCCAAATTTATTTTCTTAATTCATTATTTATTCTTATATTTAAAGCGATAATAGTATTGGTGATGAGGGTGCAAAAGATTTAGGCACAGGAATAGCGTAGTGCAAGAATATCACAAGTTTGACACTTTATTTATAGTAAAAACTTAATTTATCGATTGATAAAGCAAGAAATTTTGAAAAAATTGATTATTTTGTTGATTTACGCTTTTCACTTAGTGATTAGCTATTTTACTCAAAATAAATTTATTTATTTCTAAATAAATCTAAAATAATAATTTTAATATAGAAAAAAATGATTTTATTAAATATATTTAAAACAAATTGTTTGATAAAGATACATTTAATATATAAAAACTAATAGTAATAATCAGATTTCTCAATCAAAACAATAATTCGAATAAATATTAAGAGATCAATTAAAAAAATAAGAAATAAAAGTAAAATTAATAAGATTATAAAATAATTTAAATATTTATATTTATATAATTAAGATTAAAATAGATTTTTGAAGGACTTAAATACACTAACTAATTAATTAAAATTAAAATAACATTTTTTTTATGACTAAAAAATAAAATGTATATTTTTAATAAATTTAATTGAATGTGATGAAATAACATAATCTCACTTAGTGAAAAACATTATAAATAATGAATACAATAAATAAAATGGATAGTTCTTTATAAAATGACATAAAAATTATTTAGCAAAAATATATACATATAAATAAATATATGTTTATAAATTTTATACATTTTTAAATAAATTTGGATATTTTGTAATAAATGAAACCTTGTTTTTATTTTAAATTACATAGACGCTGTATTTGATATGGCACTTTTTTTTGGGCTAAAAAGATACTTTGGGAATGCCTTAATTAATGAGCATTTACAGTATATTAAAGAATTCAAATATATTTATAATAAATAATTCGTCCTATTTCATCACTTTTTAATCTTCAATAATTTATTTTTAAGGCAACTAATCTTTTTGACTTGAGACACTTTGCTGTCGATTATTTTTATTTCTTGATTTTGTTTTAACTTTTAATATAAATTAATTAGTGTGAATTACAAAAAAAAATTAAATGTAAAAAAATTAAAAAATTATATTTTTAAAAATGTAAATAAAAGAATTTTAGCATAATAAAAATAAAATGAAACCTAAAAAATAAATTGTTTTAAATTCATTTTTATTTTCAAAAACATCATTAACCAAAACAAATATTTTACTTTAGTAGAAGTGTCAAATTCAAGAGATTAATGCACTTTTATAAATGAGAACCAAAGCCTGATACACCAATTTCACTAATTTAATTTTCCCTTTTTAAATATTAAATAAAAAATAAAGATTTAAATAACTAATTAGAAAGAAAAAATATGAAATAATAATTAATAAGCTTAAAAAGTTAGTTAGTTAATTAGTCAATTATATTGTTTTAAATTAATTTTAATTTAAAAATATTCACAATCCAAAACAAACAAATAAACTGTTATTACTAAAGATCAAGTGTCAAGTTAGAGAGATTAGTGCACTCTCCTAAACCAAAACCTAAGCCTGATGCACTTTAATCGCCGATTTAATTGCTACTTTTTAAATATTCAGTAATAGATATGTTAGTTAGAAGGAAAAAAAGAAAAAAAAATATGAAATAATAAAAATTAATTAATTAACTAAAAATAAAAAAAGTTGAAAATGAAAAAATGAGTTAATCAAACAAGCAAAAAAAGAAACAAATAAATAAATAAATAAAAACATAAGAAAGTAAAAAAAAGAAAAAATAAATAAATAAAAAGCTAATAAATAAATTATAAGAGTTAGTTATATTGTTTTAAATTATTTTTTTTGCTGAAAAATATCACAATAAAAATAAATAATAGGCATTTACCATAATCTAAGCATCAAATTTGAGAGATTAGTGCACTTTTTTAAACCAGAACCTAATCCTGTTGCACCAATTGCATCAATTTAAAGAAGGGCTAAGCGGCTCGAGTGGGCGAGTCGGAGGGTCTTAGCAGTGATATCGGGGGTTCGAATCCTATACCGCCCCCTTTATTTCGAAAAATTCCATGTAAAAATGTGAATGTTACCAGCGGTCTCCTTGGTAGGAGGGAAGGGCCAAATCTGATAGGTGGTAAAGAGGAGGCCCCATTCTGAACAGAAGATCTGGAATACAAATGGGAAGCGAGCATAATGCGTAGTCAAATCATGGAAGATTAGTAGAAATGCCATTAGGGTGTAGGTGACCCTTCCCTTCTAGTATATTACCCACAATTATATATAAATAAACTGGTATACGTATAATAATAATGTATAAGTAATTATATATAGGGCCCCTATCCCGAGTGCATGTCACCATGTGCGAGTATGTATGTATGTATGTATGTATGTATGTATGCATCAATTTAATTTTCACTTTATAAATATTGAAAAAAAATATATTGATAATTAGTTATTAGAAGGGAAAAATGAAGAAAAAATAAGATAATAAGAAATTAATTAATTCATTAAAATAATAAAAGCAAAAATAGAAAATGAAAAAAATGAATTAAATTAGCAAGCAAACAAATAAACAAAAGAATAAATAAAAAATAAACAGAAGCATAATAATAAAAAAAATCAAATAAATCAAATAAAATGATAAGAAAAAGAAATAGAGTTAGTAAAATTGTTTTAATTTCATTTTTATTTCAAAAATATCATAATTCAAAACAAATAATCTGATTTTACCTTAGATCAAGTGTCAAATTTGAGAGATTTGTGGACTATCCTAAACCAGAACCTAAGTCTAATGCACCTATTGGACCAATTTTATTCAACCTTTTTAAATATTGAAGAAAAATATAAAGTTAATTAATTAGTTAATTAGAACAAAAATTGATGAAATAATAAGAAATTTATTAATAAAAGTAAAAGTTGAAAATAAAGTTATGAGTTAAATTAATAAAAAAATAAATAAATAAACAAACAAAGAAATAAATAAATAAAATGCAAGTAAAAAAAAGAATAGTAAATCAAATAAATAGCAGATAAATAAATTAAAAGAGTGAGTTGTTTTGTTTTAAATTCATTTTTATATTTAAAAATACTACAATCTAAAAACAAAAAATCAGTTTTTACATTAGTTGAAGTGTCAAATTCTAGAGATTAGGGCACTTTCCTAAACCAGAGCCTAAACTTGATGCACCTTTGTCCCCAACTTAATTACCACTTTTTATTAATTAGTTATTTAGAAGGAAAAATGAAGAAAAATGATGAAACAATAAAATTAATTATTTAACTAAAAATAAAAGAAAAATCGAAAATTATAATATAAATGAGTTAAATTAAGAAATAAATATAAAAAAACACAAGCATAATAAAAAATATAAAATTAAATACCGAATAAATAAATAAATTAAAAGGAGTCATTTTATTATTTTAAATTCATTTTTTTTTTTCTAAAATATTACAATTAAAAACAAATAATATGTTAATACCTTAGTTAAAGTGTTAAATTTGAGAGATTAGTGCAATTTTATAAACGAGAACCAAAGTCTGCTACACCAATTGCATAAATTTAATTTCCACTTTTTAAATATGAAAGAAAAAATATATAGTTAAATAGTTAGTTAAAACAAAAAAATGTAGAAAAAATATTAAGCTTTAAGAAAGAAATAAATTAATTAAATAATAATAAAATCAAATGTTGAAGATGAAAAAATCAGTTAAATTAACAAATCAAACAGACAAAGAAATAAATTAAAATAAAATAAAACGGAAGCAAAATAAAAAAAGAATAATAAATCTAATAAGAAAATAGAGCTAGTTAAATTGTTTTAAATTCACTTATATATTCAAAAATATCACAATCCAAAACAAACAAATAAATAAACTGTTTTTACTAAAGATCAAGTGTGAAATTTTAGAGATTAGTGCAATTTCCTAAACCTAAAACTAAGCTTGATAAACCTCCATTGCCAATTTTATTGAAACTTTTTATAAAGTTAATTAGTTAGTTAGAAGGAAAAATGAAGAAAAATATTAAATAATAAGAAATTAATTAATTAATCATAAGAGTAAAAGTTGAAAATTAAAAAATAAGTTAAATTAACTAACATAAAAAAACACAATTGATCAATAAAAAAAAGAAAAATAAATAAATAAAATAAAAAGCTAATAAATAAATAAGTAAATAAATTTAAAGAGTGAGTTGTTTTGTTTTGTTTTAAATTCCTTTTTATATTTAAAAATATCATAAACAGAAAACAAATAATCTGTTTTTACCTTAGTTTAAGTTTCAAATTTGAGAGATTAGTACACTTTCCTAAACCACAACCTAAGCCTGATGGACCTTCATCACCAATTTAATTTCCACTTTTTAAATATTAAAGAAAAAATATAAACTTAATTTGTTAGTTAGTTTGTTATTTAGAAGGAAGATGAAAAAATATGAAATAATAAAAAATCAATTAATTAATTAATAAGTAAATGCAAAAGTTGAAATTTAAAAAATAAGTTAAATTAATTAATAAAAAAAGAAAAATAAATAAAATAATAATTAAAAGAGTTAATTGTCTATATTGTTTTAAATTAATTTTTATAATTAAAAATATCACAATCCAAAACAAACAAACAAATAAACTGTTTTTACCTTAATTCAAGTGTTAAATTTGAGAGATTAATGCTATTTCCTAAACCAGAACCTAAGCCTGATGCACCAATTGCACCAATTTAATTTCCACTTTTTAAATATTGAAAAAAAAATATAAAGTTAATTTAAATAAACAAACAAAGAGATAAATAAAAAAAACACAAGTAGTATAAAAGAAAAGAATAATAAATTAAATAAAAAGCTAAAAAATAGATTAAAAGAATTAATTATTTTTTTTAAATTCATTTTTATTTTCAAAAATATTAAAACCCAAAGAATGTAAACAAACTGTTTTTACAAAAGATTTAGTGTCAAATTTGTGAGATTAGTGCACTTTCCTAAACCAGAACCTAAGCCTAATGCACCTTCATGACTAATCAAATTATATCTTTTTAAATATTGAAGAAAAAATAAATATTTAATTAGCTTTAAGGAAATAATGAAGAAAAATTAGGAAATATTAAGAAATTAATTTAAATAAAATTAAAATAAAAGTCAAAATGAAAAAATGAGCTAAATTAACAAAAAAAACAAACAAATAACTAAATAAAACACAGTTCAATAAAAAAAGAAAATAAATCAAATAAAAAGCTCATAAATAAATAAATGAATTAAAAGAATTATTTAATAATATTGTTTTAAATTAATTTTTATTTTCAAAAATATCACAATCCAAAACAAATAAACTTTTTTTACTAAAGATAAAGAGTCAAATTTGAGAGATTAGTGCACTTTCCTAAACCGCAACCTAAGTCTGATGCACCAATTGCATCAATTTAATTTCGACTTTTTAATATTAAAGAAAAAATATATATTTATTTAATCAGTTTGTAATAGGAAAAAGTAAATGATTTAAAAATATTTTTTTTTATTTGTTAAAAATTATAAAAAACTCTAAAAACAAACATAAGAAATGAATATTAATAAAATCAAAAATTGAAAATGAAAAAATGAATTAAATTAACAAACAAATAATTAAATAAATAAATAAAAATAGAAGTAGAAGTAGAATAAAAAAAAATGAACAATAAATCAAATAAATAGCTAACAAATATATTAATAGATATATTGCACTGTTTTCTTTCATATTCAAAAATAAAAGTATCCAAAAGGAATAAAATGTTTTTACCTTAGATCTAGTGTCAAATTTTAGAGATTAGTGCATTTTTCTAAACCAGAACCTAAGCCTGATGCACCTTTACCACCAATTTAATTTTACCTTTTTAAATATAGAAGAAAAAATAGTAGTTAATTAGTTATTTAGAAAGAAAAAATGAAGATAAAATAGATATACTATAAATTCTCATTAATTAAGGTCAAGTTTTTATAAATTTTATATTAAGACTACAAAGGTAAGTGAAAAAGAAGTTTATTTTTTTTACTTTAATTAATGAGGATTTGCAGTAATAAAAATTAATTAATTTATAATAAAAGTAAAAGTGGAAAATGAAAAAAAAAAAGTTAGTTTTCTTATTTAAATTCATTTTTATTTTCAAAAATATCAAAATCCAAAAAAAAATAAATAGATTTTACTAAAGAATAATTGTCAAATTTGAGAGATTAGTGCATTTTCCTAAACCAGAGCCTAAACCTTATGCACCATTTGAACCAATTTAATTTGCACTTTTTAAATATTGAAGAATAAAAAACATAGAATTAATTGGTTAACTATATGTAAAAAAAAGAAGAAAAAATATAAAATAATAAGCAGTGAATTGAATTAATTAGGTAAAAGTAAAAGTTGGAAATGAAAAAATTAGTTAAATTAATAAACAAAAAATAAGTAAGTAAATGAATGAATAAAAAACACTTTCAAAATAAATTAAATCAATTAAATAGCTAATAAATACATTAAAAGAGTAAGTTAGTTATATTGCTTTAAATTCATCACAAAATAAAAATAATAAACTATTTTTACTAAAGATCAAGTGTCAAACTTGAGAGATTAGTACACTTTTCTAAACCAAAACCTAAGCTTGAAGCACTTTCATCACCAATTTAATTTCCACTTTTTAAATATTAAAGAAAAAAATATAGAGTTAACTAGTTATTTGGGAGGAAAAAATGAAGACAAAACATGAAATAATAAGAAAGAAAGAAATAAATAATAAAAGCAAATGTTGAAAATACAAAAATGAGTTAAATATAAAAAAAAACACAAGCAAGATAAAATAAAAAATAAAAATAAATCAAATAAAAAGTTAATAGATTAATAAATCATAAAAGATAGTTATATTGTTTTAAATTCATTTTTATATTCAAAAATATCACAACCCAAAATAAATAATATGCTTGTTTTTACCTTAAATCAAGTGTTAAATTTGAGAGATTAGTGAACTTTTCTAAACCAGAGCCTAAGCTTGATTCACTTTCATCACCAATTTAATTTCCACTTTTTAAATATTAAACAAAAATTAAAAATTAATAAGTTAGTTAGAAGGAAAAAATGAATAATAAGAAATTAATTATAATAAAGGTAAGTTGAAAATTAAAAAAAAATAAATGATTTATAGTTTGTTGTATTGTTTTAATTTTTTTTTTTTCAAACATATTATAATCAAAAACAAATAAACAAACAAACTGTTTTTACCTAATATAAAGTGTCAAATTTGAGAGATAAGTACACTTTCCTAAACCAGAACATAAACCTGATGCACCAGTTGCACCAATTTAATTTTCACTTTTAAATTTTAAGAAAATATTAAATAATAAATTAACTAACAATAGAAGCAAAAGCTGAAATTAAAAAATGAATTAAAAAGCAATTTCAATAAATTAAAAACATAAGCAGATAAAAAAAGAAAAATAAATCAAATAAAAAGAGAATAAATAAATTAAAAGAGTTGGTTTTAGTATTTTAAATTCATTTTTTTTTTCAAAAATAACACAATCCAAAACAAATAATATCTTTTTACTTAAGTTGAAGTTTCAAATTTGAGAGATTATTACACTTTCCTAAACCAGAACCTAAGCCTGATGCACCACTTGCACCTATTTAATTTTGCCTTTTTAAATATTGAAGAAAAAATAATAATTTTTTTAGTTAGTAAGTTAGTTAGAAGGAAAAAATGATGAAAAAAATATAAAAAATAAAAAATAAATAAAAAAAATCATAAAAGCAAAAGTTGAAAATGAAAAAAGAGTTAAATTAACAAATAAATGATTAAATAAAAAACACAAGCAGATGAAAAAAAAAAAAACAAATCAAATAAAAGTCTAATAAATAAATTAAAAGAGTGAGTAATAGTTTTATATTTAAGAATATATCCATCTAAAGCAAATATTTTTACTAAAGATCAAGTGTCTAAATCGTAAAATATAAGTAAAATAAATATAAAAAAAAATATTTATAAAAATTAATATAAAAAAAAATAAAATAAAAATAATATAAAAAAATAAATAAATAAATGAATAAATAAAAAAAAATTATTTTTAAGATGTTTTCTGAGTGCATGTTTCATGTGCGAGTAAATTCCATTCCATCGCCAATTTAATTATGATTTTTTAAATATTCAAGAAAAAATATGAAATTATAAGAAATCAATTATTTAACTAATAATAAGAGCTAAAGTTAAAAATGGAAAAATGAGTTAAATTAGGTAAGAAATAAATAAAAAAAACACAAGCAAAATAAAAAATCAAAATAAAAAGGTAATAAATAAATAAATTAAAAGAGTTAGTTTTTTTATTTTAAATTCATTTTTTTTTCAATATATCAAAACTCAAAACAAGTAATATGTTTTTACAATAGCTGAAGTGTCAAATTTTAGAGACTGGTGCACTTTCCTAAACTACAGCCTAAGTCTAACGAACCAATTGCATCAATTTAATTTTCTCTTATTAAATATTGATGAAAATATATAGAGTAAATTAGTTAGTTAGATGGAAAAAATGAATAGAGAATTTGAAATAATAAGAAATTAATTAATTAGTTATAAATCAAAGGCTAAGAATGAAAAAAATGATTTAAATTAGCAAATAAACAAATAGATAAAAAACATTTGCAGAACAAAAAAAAGAAAAATAAATCAAATAATAAGTTGATAAATAAATTAAAAGAGTAATTGGTTATATTGATTTAAATTTATTTTTAATTTCAACCCAAAAACAAACAAATAAACTGTTTTTACCTTAGTTGAAGTATCAAATTTGAGAGATTAGTGCACTAACCTAAGCCTGATGCGCCGATTGAAACAATTTGATTTTCCCTTTTTAATTATTGAAGAAAAAAAGAGTTAATTAGTTAGTTAGAAGGAAAAATGAATAAAAAATTTGAAACAATAAGAAATGAATTAATTATAAAAGCAAAGGATATAAATGAAAAAATGAATCAAATTAGCAAACAGACAAAGAATAATAAAAAAAAAAACAATATTCAGAATAAAAAAAGAAAAATAAATCAAATAAAAAGCTGATAAAAATTAAAAAAGTTAGTGTTTTTGTTTTAAATTCATTTTTTTTTTCTAAAACTGTTTTTACTATAGATCAAGTGTCAAACTTTAGAGATTAGTGCACTTTCCTAAACCAGAAATTAAGTCTGATGCACCTTGATCACCAATTTCATTTTCCCTTTTTTAATTATTGAAGAAAAAATATATATGTAATTAGTTATGAAAAAAAGAAGAAAAAATATGCAACAATAAGTTATGAATTAATAATAAAATCAAAAGTTGAAGATGAAAAAACAACTTAAATTAAAAAACAAATAAATAAATGAATAAAAAACACAATCAGAATAAAAGAAAAATAGATCAAATAAAAATTTATTAATAAATTAAAATTGTTTTAAATTCATTTTTATTTTTAAAAATATCAAAATCAAATAAAATAAATTGTTTTTACTAAAGATCAAGTGTTAAATTTGAGAGATTAGTGCACTATTCTAAACCAGACCCTAAGGCTGATGAACCCTAGTCGCCAATTTAATTACACCTTTTAAATTTTGTAGAAACAATACAGAGTTAATTCGTTATTTAGAATTAATAATAAAGAAAAATGAAATAATAAGAAAATAATTAATTAATTAGAAATAAAGACTAAAGTTGAAAATGAAAAAATGAGTTAAATTTAAAAACAAACAAAGAAATAAATAGTATAAAATTCAAGCAGATAAAAAAAAAATAAATTAAATCAATGAATGAATTATATCGTTTAAAATCCATTCTCATATTCAAAAATATCATAATCAAAAGCAAATAAATGTATTTACCTAAGATCAAGTATCAAATTTGAGAGATTAATGTGTTTTCCTAAACTAAATCCTAAGTCTGATAAACCTTCGTTACCAATTTAATTTTACCTTTTTAAATATTAAAGAAAAAGTATATATTCAACTAGTTAACTAAAAGCAAAAAATAAAGAATAGATTTCAAGTTATTAGAAATGTAATTAATTAATAATAAAAGCAAGATTTTAAAATGAAAAAATGAGTTAAATTATCAAGCAAACAATTATATCTACAATCTTAAAAGTCTCGAATCTGGAAGTTGATTTTTACTTCTTTGTCAGCAGATTAAATTTGGAGGGGATGGGGGGGGGGAAGGTATGGGGGGTCTTAAAAAATATTTGATAAAATTTGAATTTTTATTAAAAACTTGATAAAAAGCTTTTAAAAATGTTGTAATATGTAGCCCTCCAAGATAAATTTTTTGAGGAAAATAATTTGGCATGATAAGTATTGACTAAGGACCTATTGGTCATTTAACGACAGATTGATTGTTAATTCTCTCGTGTTCGTTATATTGCTTTAAATTCACTTTTATATTCAAAAATATCAAAGCAAAGAAACTATTTTTACTAAAGATAAAGTGTCAATTGTGAGAGATTAGTGCACTTTCCTAAACCAGAACATAAGCCTGATATACCTTTATCACCAATTTAATATTTACTTTTTAAAAATTGAAGAAAAAATGTATTATTAATTAATTAGTTAGTTAGATGGAAAAATAGAAGTAAAAATATAAAATATAAAAAAATAAATAATTTATAATCAAAATTAAGTTAAAATAATTCAAAAATAATTTTTTTAATAAATATAAGTGAATAAATATTGAAGATAATTTTAATTAGAAAATAATATTTAAATCTGATAAAAATTTTAATATAAAAAAGAGGAATAATAATATTAATAAATAAATAAATGAAATATACAGATTTTTTAGATAGATATGGAGAGCCTAAAATGATTAAAGTGAAGAGCTTAAAAACTTATTTTATTAATAAAATAAAATTAAAATAGTATTAATAAAAAAATGAATAATTACCTGTTCTAGATTGTAAAAATATGTTTTCTCTTATATCATTTATTTTTATTTTCAAAAATATTGAATAAAAATTTATGGAAATTTAATTAATTAAAAATGAACTAATGAATTTATTAATTTTTATGTCAAATTAATTTGTATAAAAATATTAAATAAATTTGCCTTTAGGAAGAAATGTCAAAAAAGTTAGTGTAAAATTAATTAGTTATTAAAATTTAATATTTCTATTATAACTTATACTCATAAAAATAGCTAGAATTAAAAATGGGTAAAAATAAATGTGTTGATAAAATTTTATTATTTAATGTGCTTAAATTTTGATAAAATTATTTTAATATATTAATTTTTCTGTTTTAGTTAAGTAAAGAGGTTAATATTTAAGAAATTAAAATAATTGTAATATGTCTTATTATTCTCAAATAATATTTATTTGTTTGCAAGAACATGTCATTTAGGTGTTTATTAAGGTTGCATGTATCCTATAAAGGTTTTTAGTCTATTTAAATAAGTTTTTCATTTTTATTAAGATAATTTTTTTTTAAGTAATAAACTATATACAATAAATTTGGATATTTATTTACCAACATAAAAATTTTAATTATCAATATATTTTAAGAATTTAATTTAATTAATTTACAAAAAATTTCTCAATTTTGAATAAATAAGAAATAAAATTTTAAGGTTCCCTCAAATTCCTTAATATGATAGAGTATAATATTTAAGATTAAAAGCTTTCATTGCTTTGGTTTGGGTGAAAACTGAGGGCTGGTTTTAGAGAAATTTATTCATGTATTTAAGTGAATTTAATTTTTTAATTTTCTTTTATTTAATAAGTTGTTTGTTTATTAACAATAATAATAAATATATCTATATTTTAGGTTAAAATATCAAACTATAAAATATTATATAATAAAGCATATTATTTTCTATTATTCAAATATTTAATATTTATTCATCCTTTTCACCACTTGTCTATCTATTATCATAATTAGAAATATATTTTTAAGACAACTAATCTTTTTGATTTAAGACACTAGCTTTTTACTTTCAATTATTATGATTCATTGAAAGAGTTTGCACTTTTATATTATATTAAATTAAAAAAATACTAAAAAAAATTAAAAAGAATAAAATTTTTAATTCAAAATTATATTTAAAATGAATAAATAAATAAAAATTGGCATTATAAAAAAGGAAAAGATAAATAAAACAAATAAAAAGCGAATAACAAATTAAAAGATATGTATTATTTAAATTAATTTTTATAATGAAAAGTACCACATTCAAATACAAATAAACTGTTTTTACCTAAGATTGAGTGTTAAAATTGAAAAATTAGTGCAATTTGTTAAAGCAGAACTTAAGACTGATGCACCTTAATCACTAATTTAATTGCGACTTTTTTAATATTGAAGAAAAATAATATAATTATTTAGTTATTTAGAAAGAAAATATGAAATAATATGAAATGAATAAATAAATAATAAAATCAAATGTTAAAAATAAAAAAATGAGTTAAGTTAAGAAAGATAGAAGAAGAAAAAAATAAAAATACAATAACATATAAAAAGAAAAGTAAATCAAATAAAATAAAATAAAATCAATAAACAAATTAAAAGAGCTATATTATTTTAAATTCATTTTTATAAGTAAAAATATCACAAACCAAAACAAATAAACTGTTTTTACCTAAGATCAAGTGTCAAATTTGAGAGATTAGTACAATTTGCTAAAGCAGAACCTAAATCTGATACACCTTAATCACCAATGTCATTTCTACTTTTTTAATTTTGAAGAAAAATAATTTAAATAATTAGCTATTTAGAATGAAGAAAAAATAGGAAACAATAAGAAATTAATTAATAAATGATAAAAGCTTATATTAAAAATAAAAAATGCTTTAAATTAAGAAAGATAGAAAAAAAATAAACAAGTAGAATAAAAATGCAAGAATTTAATTTAGGAATAAGTTATAAACTAGATTAATAAAATAAATAAAAATTCTTTTAATTTTGATATTTTAGCCTTATTTATTATTTTAAAAATAAAATTTATAATTTTAAATCATCATTTATTTTTTATAATAGTTATATTTATTATAATACTATCAGTTCTAATATACTATTACCCCCCTCCCCCCATAAACTTTTAAAAAATTTTTGAATAGCCTTAAAAAAGGCAGTACCCTAGGGTATTAAATATTTTTTTAAATAATATATTTGTTTTTACAAAAGATTAAGTGTCAAATTTGATAGATGAGTGAAATTTGCTAAAGCAAAACCTAAGTCTGATACACCCTAATCACCAATTTAATTCTAACTTTTTAAATATTTAAGAAAAAATAAAAATTTATTATGTATTTAGAAGGAAAAAATTAAGAATAAATATGAAATAATAAGAAATAATCAATAGATAAAAAAGTAATAAAATGAGTTTAATTAAGAGAGGTTGAAGAAAAAAAAAAAAAAGTATAAAAGTATAATAAATATGAAAAAGAAAAAGTAAATCAAGTTAAATAAAATGCTAAGAAACAAATTAAAAGAGCACTATTGCTTTAAATTCATTTTTATAATGAAAAATATCACAATCTAAATCATATAAACTGTTTTTACCTAAGATCAAGTGTCAAATTTGTGAGATTAGTGCAATTTGCTAAAGCATAGCCTAAGTTTGATGCACCTTAATCACAAATTTCATTGTAACTTTTTAAATATTGAAGAAAAAATAAATATTTAATTAGGTATTTAGAAGGAAAGGCTGAAGAAAAATATGAAAAGTAAAAAATAAATTAAAAATGATAAAAGCAAATGTTGAAAATAAAAAAATGAGTTAAAAAACACAAGTAAAATAAAAAATAAAAAGCAAATAAAGAAATTAAATGGGCTGTATTGTTTTAAATTAATTTTTATATCTAAAAATATCACAATCAAAAACAGATAAACTACTCAAGATCAAGTGCCAAGTTTGAGAGATTAATGCAATTTGCTAAACCAGAACCTAAGTCTAATGCACCTTATTCACCAATTTTATTGTAACTTTTTAAATATTGAGGAAAAAAAAATTAATTAGTTATATTTAAATAAAATATGAAATAATAAAAGTAAATGTTGAAAATAAAAAAATGAGTTAAATTAAGAAAAATACAAGAAGAAAAAATATAATTAATTTAAAATATAAAAGAATATTATATCAAATAAATAGCTAAGCAAATTAAAAGAGTTTTTTAAATTCATTTTATAACCAAAATTATCACAATATAAACAGATAAACTGAATTTACTCAAGATCAAGTGTCAGTTTTGAGAGATTAATGCAATTTGCTAAAGCAGAGCCTAAGTTTGATGCACCTTAATCACCAATTTTATTGTTACTTTTTAAATATTGAAGAAAATATCTAGAAGGAAAAAATGAAGAAAATATATGAAATAATAAGAAATGAATTAATAAATAAATTAAAAAAATAAATTTTAAAAATAAAAAAATAAGTTAAATTATGAGATATAAGAAAAACAAATACAATAATAAAAAACAAAATTAAATCAAATAAAAAGCTAAAAAACAAATTAAAAGAGTTTTTTTATTTTAAATTCATTTTTAAAAGTAAAAATGTATCAACCAAAATAAATAAACTTTTACTGAAAAGTAAGTTTCAAATTTGATAGATGAGTGCAATTTGCTAAAGCAGAACCTAAGTTTGATGCACCTAAATCACTGATTTAATTGTTACTTTTAAAACATTGAAGAAAAATAATATAATTAATTACTTATTTAGAAGGAAAAATTGAAGAAAAAATATGAAATTTTAAGAAATTAATTAATATAATAAAAACATATGTTCAAAATAAAAAATGATTTAAATTAAGAAAGATAGAATAATAATAAACAAGTAAAATAAAAAAGAAAATGATAAATAAATCAATTAAAAAGCTAATAAAAAAATTAAAAGAGGTATATTGTTTTAAATTCATTTTTAAACTAAAAATATCTTAAATCCAAAACAAATAAACTGTTTTTACTTTAGATCGAGTTTCAAACTTGAGAGATTAGTGCAATTTGCTAAAGCAAAACCTAAGTCTGATGTACCTTAATCACTGATTTTATTGTTACTATTTAAATATTAAACAAAAATAATATTATTAATTAGTTATTTAGAAGGAAAAATGAAGAAAAAATATGAAATATCGGGATATTAATTAATAAAAAATAAAAGCAAATCTTGAAAATAAAAATTGAATTAAATTAAGAAAGATAGAAGAAAAAAAACTCAACTACAATAAAAAAGAAAAAGAAAAATAAATCAAATAAATTTCTAATAAGTATATTAAAAGAGTTAAATTTTTTTAAATTAATAAAAATATAATAATCATAAACAAATACTTTTTATTTTGTCTAATGGTTCTAAAAAAATCAGAACCAAATTTTTTTAAAAATAAAAATTTGAGAATCAATATCACACCTTAATTAAAAAACCACCTTAAATTAAAGGCACCTTATCAAAAAGAACTGACGGTATATGAAACTCCATTATATTTAGACATGTCGCAGGGAAAAATTTATGAGGATTAAAGAAAGAAATAAGTTATTGAAAATTATACAAGTATTGTGAAATAAATAATCACTGCTGTCTTAACCATAACTTCTTCAGGGAAAACAATTAAATCATATGCTTATTTTTAAAGATAAATCCAAATATGTTTAAAATTATTTTCCTTCTGATTTACCTACTGGCCTATACTAACTAAAATGGATAAATGACATGTAAAATTATCAGTGAATAGGAAATTCACTCTATTTTGAATATAAAATTAAAAGAAAATTAAATAATCCACTAATATCGGAAGTTTTGCTTACTGTCCGCAATAAAGAAGAAATAAAAAAAATCATATATGAAGAAAAAGATATTATATTGCCTACACCTTAATGAATAGAGTTAATTAAGTAACTATACAGATTAAAAAAAATCTATTAGAGAGAGAGAGAGTTTAGAAAATATAAACAATCTTGATGAGATTTAAGAGATTCTGAATACTTTGAAATAAAAATAAATTTTAAGGAAAAAGCAGATTTACTTTGAGAAAATGAAGTTATAACTAATAAGACATATAGTAGTCAT
>NW_002476500.1:211385-254999 GCF_000189635.1 Tetrahymena thermophila SB210 | reverse complement strand
TTGAAAAAAGAAAAAAACAAAAGAAAATAAGTTAAAATATAATTATTATCAATAAATGAATACTCTTTAATTAAATTAAAAGAGATATTTTAAAAAGGAAAACATTATGATAGATTATTAATAGTAACCTTAAAAATCAAAATCAATTCAATTTAAACTTAGTTTACTACTTCTATTAATCAAAAAATAAAAAGAAAAGAATCATCTAAAAAGAAAGAGGAATAATTACCATAAATCCAAAAAAAAATAATCAAAGCAAGTAACCTTTTTCCAAAAATAGTTTACGCTTGATAAACAATAATTATATTTACATTATTATTGCTTTTATTTTTATAAGTTTGGTGTATTTTAAATTAGTTTATATTTGGTTTTTTTTGGTTAATGGTCTTGTCCTTAGTGTTTTTTATTAAAAAATTTAGATGAATAAACATTTTTTTAAGGACCTTGTTAATGGCCGTTGAAAAATCGATAATAACCAAAATTAAAAATAAATAGCTTTTACCTAATATCAAGTATCAATTTTGAGAGATTAGTGCATTTTGCTAAAGCAGAACCTAATTTTGATGCACCAATTGCATCCATCTAATTGTAACTTTATAAATATTGAAGAAAAAATATATAATTAATTAATTAGCGAGTTGTTTAGAAGGAAAAAATGAAGAAAAAATATGAAATGATAAGAAATAAATTTATAAATAAATAATAAAAACAAATAATAATAATAAAAAAATAAGTTAAATTAAGAAAGGTAGAAGAAAAAAAGTAAATAAACAACAAAAAAGAAAAATAAATAAAATAAAATACTAATAAACAAATTAAAAGAATTATCTTGTTTTAAATTCATTTTTATAACTAAAAATATCACAATCCAAAACAAATAAACTGTTTGTTTTTATCATGCAAAAGTTTTAGAAGGAAAATGTAAATGAATAAAAAATATCAAATAATAAAAAGTGGATAATGATTTTTAAAAATTTAAAGTGAAAATTAAGTTAAAATAAATAAAAAATATTTATTTTACTAAAATGAATAAAAAGAGGTGATAATTTCCATTAGAAAAATAACATTTTAAATAAACTGAAAGTTAAATAGATAGAAAATAATAATAATAATAATATTTATAAATAATATTTACCTCAAACCAATATGGAGAGCTTAATGAGATTAAAGCGAAGAGTTTAAAAACTTTTTATGTTAGTTAGAATAAATTTAAAGTACATTGATAAAAAAATAAATAATTACTTCTTCTAAATTGTTGTATTATTTAATCTATGAAATCATCTATTTTTTTTCTCAAAAATATTGAATAGCAATTTATGGATATTTAATTAATTAATTTAAAGTTGATAAAAAGAATAAATAAATTATATGTATTTTTAAATTTGTATTGTATAAGAGAAGTCATAAAAAATTTAGTGTAACATTCATTATTAAATACTAATATTTCTATAAAATGTTTACTTAAGAATTTAGTAGGAAATAGAAATTGGATATAAAGGATAATAAGAATGCAACTCAATAAAATAAAATAAATTTTTGAATTATTTATATATTTTTGTAAGGTAAGATAAATTTAAAAATAACTTTTAAACAAAATTGATAGCTTAACTTTAAGTTGTACCTTAAATAATAAATAGAGATCTTAATATGCAGAATTGAACAGAAATTACATCTTAGCAAGTTATTTAGTTAAAAAGAATATGAAATTTCTATTTAAATATAAAATAATAAAACAAATTATATAACAAAAAACAAATTTATCACATTTAAAATATTACTAATCTCTTCATTTTTTTTATATTCATAACAAATTTTAATAATCTAAGTTTGTCATTGAAGCTATATATTTTAGTTAATTATTCAAATAATAAGTTAAAATTTATTTTTGGCAAGAAAAATAGAAAAAATAAATTAAATTGAAAAATATGTAAGTAAGTAAGTAAATAAGTAAGTAAGTAATTAATGAGCAAAATTATTTTATAAGCCATACAAGCAAAAATAATTTAGCCTATTTTATTGAGTATGCATAATTAATTACATATTTTATATTGTTTATTCATTTATTTTAGTGTTTAATAGTTATGAATTTTAGATTCTTTATATTATATAAATATATTAAAAAATTGAATGTAATTTATTTACATTTCAATATAATCAAGGCTTATACGACACTACAAAAGATTATTATTCTTTGATAGAGATTAAGCAAAGCTTATTGCACCTTATTAGCTTATTATATCTTCAATTAATATATTACTTGATTTATTAATAAATAATGATTGATTAATTTTAAAAATTTCAAACTTCAATGATATCATTAAATGAAAAAAGATAACAAAAATAATTGTATGATTGAGGATAGTTAATAAATTTTAGATGAAATAAGTGCTTATTTATATTTAAAAAAATTAAGGTATAATAAATAAATGTTTAAATTATGAAATGGTAGAATATATTCATGCAGTCAGTCAATAAAAACCTATCTAGCTAATCATAATTAAAAGTTATTTTTTTTAAATTATAAAATCTAATTAACTTAAACAAGAGAGTCAAAAAACGTAGATTTTTGCATTATGATAAAGAATAACCTAAATGTATAAACATTTTATCATCAGTTCGGTAAGAGCTTTTAATAAAAAAAGAAATCAACATAAAATAAATAAAGTTAATTTTTAATTTAATTGTTAGATGAAAAGTAAGTTTTTTTAATTTTTGTTAAGCAAGTAAAAACCTAAAATTTATTTTGAATTTGAAAAAATATATTTACAATAATGAGAGTTCCAACATAGAAATATTAGAGTACTTTTACAATGAAGTACATAAGCCCGTTATATCATTAACATCAAAATGTAAAATGCTTTTCAAAAAATTATAAACAGTTAATCAAACTATTTTGAAGGAGAAAAATATATCTTGATAAATATAAGCAAAAATGTTTGTTTTTATTGGCATTTATTTATAAAGCTGAAATGATTAAACTTATAAAGAAATAAATAAATAAATAAATATAATTTAAAGCAAATTGATAAATAGTAAATAAAAAAATAAGTGTAAATATTTATTTACTTCAGCTTCAGATGTAAACTCCAAAAATCTTTTAAACAGCCTAAAATATCAATTAATCTATTTAATTTTTTTGGGTGAGGAAAGCCTTTACTTTTAATTTAATATAAATATGTTTTTATTTAGTAATGAATAAAATAAAATTTTAAACGTTTGTTATGAAAAGTATTGAAAAAAGACTTTTATTTATTAAAAAAATACATAATGAATTAAATAAATGAATAAATATCGAAAAAACAATCATTACATAAGAAGGAAAATAAATATTTTAATTAAAAATAATCATTGAAAAATTAAAATTTTCTTCCTAAATTCTAGCAATTAAGATTAATAAAAGCAAAAACCTATTTTACCTAATATCTAATACCAATGTTTAGAGATTATTACAAAACTCCATACAATAGATAAAATCTTCCTAAAGTAATCTTTTAATTTTAATATTTATTTATAGAATGATTTTTAAGATTTCAATTAAGTAAATATTTAAAAAATAAAATATTTTTAAATTAATCAAGATAAATTTTAAATAAAAAAGTAAATTAATTATTTTTACCCTTACTTAATAACAAGATTAACATGGGAAGAAAGATTTGAGTTTGCAAACTAATTTTATAAAATAAATAAATTATTTTAGTAAAAATGAATAATTTGAATTACATCTTCTTATTTTTCAAAATATTATCCTTTTTCAATCATTTTTTAATTTCTTAGATTCAATTATTTATTTTTCTATCTAATTTTTAAAATTATCAGTTGTTTTTATACAATTTTATTTTCTATCTTAATTTATCTTAAATTTTCAAATTAATCAATTCAAATAGACAATTTCGATACATAAAATCAAAATTTTATTGATATTTCTTTTTATATTTTTTAATTTTCCTCATAATGATTTATTAAGTATTCTTAGTTTATCTAAATTTAACTTATTCAAAAGTTTTTAATAAATACAGCTATAACTAGAGGTGTGCATCGATTAAAATCGATTTTTCTTAATATTGATTATAATCAATCAGATAACCTTTTAAATTTAAGTTTTTAATCAAATCGGTTTTAAAAAATTTTTTTATTTCAATAATAATCACATCTTAATAAATATATTGTAAAGATTATTTATATCAATTTATTTAAATTTATTTAGATTATTTATTTTATTTTATAAGTTAATGGTATTCTACTGTTTCAGAATATTTTTAAAATTATTAAGGTGTTATTGTATTTTTAATTTAACTAAAATGTTATTCAACCAACAGTGATACTAAATAGTAGGAAAAATACTAAATAAAGATTTTATTAATTAACTCAAGTTGGGAAATTCTTTTAATTGTTTTTAAAAAATTCTAAATTACTTTCAAATTAATTAGAGTTATCTTTAATCTAAATAAAGTACAAAATTTTTAATTTTCATTTTTTATAAAATTTTAGTTACTTTAATTGCTTAGATTTATTTATTTATTTACTAATCTTAATTTTAGTTAGTTTATTATTGCTTAAAAAATAAAGGCCTTTCTAAAAAATAGTTAGTGAGGCCACTCCACTAAATTTTAGAAATGCATTTAGCTGTATTATAAATTATTCTTTATAAAGATATTTTTCATTGTTTTTTATGAATAAAATTTAACAAAAAATTTTATTATTAATATTTAATTTAAATCTTTAAATTAAATTTATTAAAATTATTTATCAATAATGAAAACATAACTTATTAAATACTAACTTAATCAATAAATAATTAAGAATACTTTAAACCTTTTGAAATTCTTTAAGATAAACCTTAATTTAAGTTTTTACTTGATTTTTGTAAATTTTTTAATTACATTTATTATTTGAAAATTACTATTTATTTATAAGGTAATCTATCTATCACATATAAATAAATTTTATTTAATTGATAAAATTGAATGAAGAGTTAATAAATTCAATTTTATTTTAATAATTTATTTAAAGAATAAAAATAATTAAAAATTAAATAAATTTTTTTATTATATTTTAGTGGTTTGCAAGAATATAAAATATGTATTGATGTTATCAATAATTTTCATTTATTTTGTTAATAAAAGACTAATGATAGTCTTATTTTTTAAATGTACATTTAATATTTTGATAATTTTTTGTGAATTAAACTATTGGGTCTAAGAAAATACTTTCTTCAAAATTAAGTTCTAACTACATGATTTCCATTTATTTTTACTAGAAATGGTTTTTTATAAATTCATAGATTTTTTTAAGAAATGAGAAACTAACATATTAAGCTTTTTTGAAATTCAAAGTTATTTTATTATTTGTGTTTTTTTTGTTAAATAATTAGTTATTATTTTGAATAAATGTGCAAAATTTATTGTGCATTTGAGTTTTGCAGTAGATATTTTGAATAAATATATTTTTCTGTTCTATCTAAATTTCTAATTCCTCATCTGAAATAAAAGATCGTTCACTTTTATTTTCTAATAAGTAGAAAATTTTATAATATTCCAAACCTGGGTGATTTTCCACATTATCAATTATTTCAAATATAAATTAGTTATTGATTTCATTATGTATTTGCAATTCATAATGTCTTAGATTCTTTAAATTTTGGATCTAAAATTATCTATCAAATTGATCATTATCTGTATAAATAATAAGTTTTTCTAAATTTATCATTTTTTCAATATGTTTATATATTAAATCTAATTATTCCAAAGCCTCGGCATGTAAATAAGCAGAGCGAGCTTCTTAAAAATTCAAAGTGACTGATTTTATTTTATTACTTATTTATTCAAACAGAGAAATCATCTTCTTTACATCAGCTAAGTAATTTAAGTTCTTATCTTATTATGAAAAGTCTATAGTAATTTCATCCAAATCAGGGTTATCCAAATTGCATATTTAAAGCTTTTCCAGATAGTCAATTTATTTCAACCTTTTTATTTACAAATTTTAATATTTATTAAACAACTCAAAATATTAAATTGGTAATTTTTGTAGAAAAAATGTTTATTTGACTAAATAGAATAAATACCAATTTTAATTAGATTTATAAAATTGATTAAAGGATTCAAAAAATTCAATTAATTTGATAAATTTTTTATTCTGTTTTTAACTAAATTATGAAAATATTAATTAAATAAATGAAAATACGGTAAAGTAAATTTGCCAATGCTATTTGATATTTCCATAGGCTCAAGATCACCATTTTGAAAGTACTTAAATTGATAGTAAGGCACAAATATATAGAAATCTTATTGCATCATTTTAAGTTTATCAAAATAATATTTTTTCTCTTCACTTTTATCAATAGATATATTATTATCTGAAGACTTGTCTAAAATTTTTTGGTGTTAATTTTCAGAAATTAAATTTTTTTCTTCAATTTCAGAGATACAATTCTAAGTTAAAGATGAATTAGTAACATCTTGATCAGTTATTTCAAATGTTTTTTCAATTATTTTGCTTATTTATTGATATTTATCATCACCTAATTTTTTTTTGACTTCGTTATGTAGGTGTTCATTAGTATAAAGCAAATTTAGTTGATCACTTTTTTAATTATTACAAAGTTTTACTAACCTTTAGAAATTATTTTTATCATAATCTAAATCTTTTATTTTTAAAATAACTTTATCATGAAATTGTTTAAATATTTAAAAAATTTCTTCATTTATTTCATAAATAATGAGAGTAAAAGATTAGAAATTTTAATGTTTTATTGATCTATCTAATAATTTCAAATGGTATATTAATTCTTTGATTAGTAGCGTTTCTTATAAATTTACCTCGAAATATATTTTAAGTAATTTATTCAATTAATTTTAATTTTATGAAAATGAATTACTTAATGCTTAATTTATTTGGACACATGTATTGTAATCAACTTTATTATTAATGATTATTTTTAAATTTTATATTTTATTTTTAAAAGCATTCTTAAATATATAGTTGGCTTTCTGTTTTAATTCCTATTTATCTTAAAATGTAAATTTATCTGTTATATTAAACTCAACGCTATAATATAAATAATCACTTTTTATTTCAAACAAATCTATTTGTGATTTTTAAAAATTATTATCTTCATTATCAAAATTCGGATTTATTAAAAAGTCAGCTTAGTAATTATTTTTCTCAATCAAATATATTAGTTTGGGATATTTTATATTGTTATTATTGATATTTTCCTAAAATTCTATGGAAAATTGTTTGAATTATATTGGATTTAACATCAAAAATTATTAAATTATTTTTGGATAACATTTAAAAATGTTTATCTTAGAAAAATCAAGTTTTAAGATTGAAAGATTTTTCAATTTATTTATCTAAAAAATTTATTACTGATTATTCTCTTTTCTATTCTCTTTGTTTTCTAATATTTTTGTTACTTAAACAGACAGAGTTTTAAGTTTTGCATTCTAAAATATCTATTAAAAATAATTTTCTAATTAAGAAATTTCAAGTTGTAAATTTTATAGAGAAATTTCCTCAAGGTTTTCTAAATTATTATTATTGATTGGTATTTAAATATTTTCAGTGGATTCTAATTTTTATTATGATTTTAGTTTTTCAACAGTACCTAATTTAATATGATATTTAAACTCATTATCTTAGGTTCTACTCCTTCTATTTCTTTTTTCAATAATGCTATCCATTTATTTATCAATTTCTTATTAGTCTAAGTTTTTTGGAGTTTCTTCAATTTATAATTTAAAATATTTAATACTTTATTGTTTGATTAAATAGTTTATTAATTATTAATTTAATATTTTTTAATTTGATTCTTCTCTTTTGAGTTAAATTTAAAGGTTTTATATTTCACAGCTTTTTTGTACAACACTAAAGATTTTTTAAAAAGATTAATCTGATTGCTACAAGGAGGAGGACTTTTATAAGAAATTTAATTTTAATTTTATAACTTTTCCACAAATGTTTAACAAATCAGAGCAGACATATTCCAAGTTTTAGGTTTCTTAAAATATAATTTCAAGTTTTTTAGACTTAAATCTATTTACTTTATTAAAAATTTTTTAGAAGTCGCTTTGGTTTATTTCTTTACTCAGTGAAAAAGTCAAAGAATACCATCCTTCTAGTAAAATATTCATCAAAAAATCTTCTTAATATATTTAAATATTTTAGAGAACAAGATATTTCATTTTCTTTCCCTTTTTTAAAAGTATTGTTAAAATAGAGGCTAATTGCTTTAAAGAGTTTTAGTTTTAAATTAAAGACAAATTTAACTTTAAAGATTTTAAATTATCATTAAAAGCTACTATTTGCTCTAAGCAAGCAAGATTTTGCTCATTTATTTATATTTCTACTTCTTTTGGCAACTAAACCATCAGCCAATTAAACTCGTTTTTGAAATTTGTTTATTACTCTTCTTTTTTTTATATTTCTTTTTCTTTTTCTTTTTCAAATTTCTATTTTATATTTTTCATGCTATCATTAAATGTCTTTATTTTTTCCTTCAAAAAACTTTTTAACGATTAAAGCAATTGATCTTAATTAGCTTAAATTTTATTATTATTACAGTATTTTATTTCTAATTTTTCATCTAAAATGAATTTTATTTTTTCAGTTTTAGTTTTGTCTGAAATATTACCAAAAATATTAATTCTCTCTAAGATACCCTCTTTTTAAATGAGATTAATATCGTAAATCTCTAAATTAAACTCTTAGTTAAGAAGATCTCCTTTTTAAGCGATCTTTTCTTTTGCTTTTTATTGTAATTATTAGTATTTTTGAATTAAGTCGTATTATATGTATATATAATTTTCACATTTTATTTTGTAACCCAACTCTGATAGCAATTCTATATACCTAATATTATCAATTGTAATACTTTTTATCTTAATTTGGCTTGAATTTGGCACAATTTCTATCTCCTCTATATTAGAAAACAATTCAACTAATTCTTGAAAGGGAAATACACTTTCGAATTAAAGGAAGAGAGGCTTTATTTCTAAACTCAATATTTTCTTTTGCTCATCACCTTCTAAACATGTTTCTATTTCTTATATTATTTTTTCAGATATTTGATTAAAACTGTTTTTTGGGTCTAGCACAAACTAAAATAAAAAAATTAATATTCTTACTAAATCTCTATTTTCGTTTGGGTTGCTTTAACTTTAAAACTTTTTGAAGATTTAACTCACCAAATCCAAGAATTTTTTATCATCCATCTAATTAAATTACTTAAATTTTTTGTCTTATATACTATCCATAAGTAATCTAATTATTGTTAGTGAAAGCTAACAGTTATCACATCTTATTATATCCTTTCTTTTTTTAGGTCTATTTTACAAATACCAAACAGTATTAAAACTCTCTGTGTAGCATTTTAGATAATCCTCGTTTTACTCTTAAATTTCTACTGAAGCTCCAAAATCTATGAGATAGAATTACCTATCGAATCCCATTACTATATTAGCAGGTTTTATATCAGAGTGAGCTAGTCCTTTCTCATGCATCTTTCTTAGCTTATCAAAAAGCTGCACGATTAAACATTTCGCAAAAGGAATAAAAGCTTATTTTTTTTAGTAATCCTTTTATAAAATATTATCTCTGATATTATTAAGAGATTAGACGCCAGCTGCTTATTCAACATAAAAAAGACCTCCTGAATCTGATTCAGTTCTCTCGATCAGAGGAAGAGTTATCCCCTCTTCTGAAAGAATTTTAATAAATCCTCTTTCTTTTGAAGCATCCTATTCACTTTTACATTTTTTCTAGATGAAAAAAATGCCATCATAACAATTTAGTAGGACCCTATTTGAGCATCCTCCTGGAGCCAATTCTTTAGCCTTCTATCCCTATTATATTTTCTATTATTTTATAAATTTAAATGTCTCTTCACATATTTTCTCTATTTTTCTCTTGCTGATAAAAGCATTTAAGTTTGTTATCTAATATTCTTGATTCACCATTTTAAATTCTATCTTTTTATTAGAATTTATTTTGG
Source organism: Tetrahymena thermophila SB210 (assembly GCF_000189635.1). Taxonomy (NCBI): domain Eukaryota; phylum Ciliophora; class Oligohymenophorea; order Hymenostomatida; family Tetrahymenidae; genus Tetrahymena; species Tetrahymena thermophila. The sequence continues at coordinate 245,005 of NW_002476500.1, read as the reverse complement.
TGTCTTAATCATTTTACTAATTATCCTAAATGTTATTTCCTTCTTAGTAATTTTAGTTTTAAGAATGTGTATATCCCTCCTTTTTTATTATCAAAATAACAATTTTAATTTTCGCCATTATTATAAATTTTGATAACAATTAAAACTGATCATTATTTATTTTTTTAAGCCTAATTACTAATTACTTTAAAGGCCTATTTAAAAAACTATTAAAACATGATTGTTTACGCTCTGCTAATTATTAGTTAGTGCATTTGCCTTCTAGCTTTGATCAAAATTAAAATTCAACATGAATATTTGCTTTCCTTTACTTTACTTTAATAAAAAACTTTCAATCTTATTGAATTTAATATTGATTCTTAATTTATTACTAGTTTTTTTAATAAATAAACACTCAAGCAAATTAGATCAAAGATTATTTCAAAATGATTATTTTATTCAATGGTCAAGATAGACAAGATAGATCATTAATATTAATTTCCAATAACATGTTTAGTATTTCTTTTCTTTTACAATAAAATCTTCTTATTCGCTTTGAAACTAAATTAGAATTATGCAAAATCAAAAATAATATGACAAAAGCAATTTATTATATTTATATGATGCTTCATTCTTTTAAATTAAAATTTATCATCTTACTATATAATCTTCAAGTAAATTATCCTCTAATATGAATTTATAAAAATACAGTTTATTCTCTTGAATGTGTTGTATTTCTATTAATTATTTAACTAAAAATGGCAAAATAATATTAAAGCAATGTCCAATAAAATTATAATTTATTTATTTTTTTAAAAAAATTATCATATATTAATTAAATAATATATTTTGAATCAACATAAATATAATCACTCACTTATTGTAAATTGTTTTGATATTTAATCTACCATATTTAAATAATGATAAATGTATAGAATTTAAAATAATTTATAAATGGTCAACCAATAATATCATCATTAGCTATTAGAGAATGTAATTTTTTATATTGAACATTCAAAATATAAATCTGAAAAGCAAATTAACATCTTGAGAGTAGGTTAATCAATAAATAAATAAATAAATAAATTTTATTTTGTTATTTTAAAAAAATTAGTAGTTATCCTTGAATTATTTGAATTATGAGAGAATTTAAATATCAGTCACATTTTGTCATTGATGCATAAACCATTATTTTTGACTCATTTTTATATTAATCTTTTTTAATATAATTTTTATCACACATATGTTTATTTATCTATAAGTATATTTCAATTTATTTTTTTAATTAATTTAACATTAAAAATGATTTTAACTAACTATATAAAATAAAAATTTAAAATATATAAAAATAATAATATTTTCATAAATACATAAACAAATACGAGTTAAAATAATAATTCATAAATCTTGTTTAAAATTTCTTTAAAAAATCAAATGGTATACTTAAATGTAATTCTTTAAAGTTAATAAACTATCATTTAAAGATAAAAAATTAGATTCTAAAGTAAAGATGTATAACTAACTATTTAATTTACATTTATTAGTTGATTTTTTTATTATTCTTGATTACATTAAAAATGATTAGTGTCAATATTTAACTTTATATTACTTTTCTAATTTTTGATTGTCTAAAAAAATCTATTACAGGAATTTATGAAATTTCATCCTTAATTATTATCACTTTTTATTTCATTTAGACTATATTTTAAAACTATTTGTTCAATTTGATTTTTTAAGGATGCTCATCAAAATTTAGTTTTGGTTTTTATTTAAGGGAAATTATATTAATGTGGTGGTAATTAATTAGAAGGTTTATCGAAATGGTATTGATTGAATTTATCATTATTTTTCTTTCTTTGGTATTAATTGACTTTAATTTAATTAATAATTATTTCATTAAAATCCTATTAATTTTCTTAATTAATTTCCTCCTCAATAGATTCTCTTTCTTAATTAAGCAAATCTAAAATATTGAAATTAAATTATTAATTCTCTTTATAATCTGCTGTACTTATTGAACTGGATTTTTGCATTTCTTCAAAAGATCTTCGTCTTGATTCTAATCTTCTATTTTCATGATAAAAAAAATGTTATTTACTTATAACAAATATCTATTATTACATTGGATTTTAAAATGTCTAGTTATTGTTGTTATAAACATCATTATTATTGAACTCAATTAAACTATTTGGTAAATAGTCAATATTTCTATTAAGATAGGACGTTTGTCGAATTTCTCTTTCATTTCTAACTTAACTGGTTTCTGTTTCATCTGTATCAAAAGGGATTTCTTCTGGACTTCCATTTTAAAAACATAAACATTAATTATAGATCCCTCCACAAATATAACAAAATTCATAACCACATCTGCAGGTCATGTGATTGCAGCTTTTAATTAAAAATATTATTTAGAGCTCAATGTAAATTAAAAAATATTTTACCCTTCATTTTTCTCAACCCACATTTTACATTAATTGCATTACTTAAATTTTTAATCTCTAACTAATTTTTAGAATTTTACATCTTCGTCCTATTCGAAATTATGAAAATTAATATTTATTTATTAATTGGTTCAAAATGAGTAAATTAATTACTAAATAGCTATTCTGAATTTTATTTTCTTTGCAGGTCAAATTTTTATGATAAATCTAATTACAAATTAGGCAAATAGCTTTTTTTACAAAAAGGGCAATCTAATCTTTTTTAGTTGTTTTCTAAAATAAAGGCGTATTAACAATCTGGAGTTAGACACCAAGAAGCCTATTTATTTATTTATGTTGAAAAATATGAAAATCAAATTAAAAAATTTTACTTAGTCTCCTTATTTTTCAATATAATTTTTAATTTAAAAATATGAGTATTTTTGGAAATCTGAGTCATTTAATATCTCTCTAATATCTTGCTATGAAACCACTTAAGGGCATTTATTATTAACGCATTTTATAGGAAACCTTCTTTCTTCTACTTAGCTATTAAAATACTTTTTAAGACAAACTCTATGATATGTATTATGACAACATTCAATTGGCCAATAATCTTAATCAGTCATTTTTTCAAAGCAAATATCGCAATTCCATATTTCTGATTTCTATTCTTCTTTAGATTCTTCAATTTTATCATCTTATTACTATATAAAATAAATAGTCTTTTTTTGATCATTCATTTATTTAAAAAATTTTAATTAATTAATATCAAATTCTAATAGAAAAGTATCAAAAATCAATAAGTAGTAAAAAAACTTTGAATAAATATCTTGCGATATGCTAAAAATGAAGTCTTAAAATTTAACAAAGATATTATTGAACTTGTTTGTTTTTTATTTAGAAATCTAAATCTTAAAAATGGTTTATTTAAGATTCTTGGTTGGTTGTTTTTTATATTTTTATTATTAATAATAGTAGCTTGTTTTCTTACTTAACCATTTTTGAACTCAATCATGTAGAAGTGATAATTATAGAGCTAAAAAAAGATAAAAAATTGCTAACCTCTCTTAACGGCTTTGATTAACTATTCAAATTCATTTATTTAAAATTTGAATCGTATTAATACTTTATAAAAGATAAGGGTTCTTGCTCTTCGCCATCAATAAGCTAAGAAAATACCTACTCTATGATTAAATATTGACCTTTACTTTTGCACTATTGGTATAATTAGATAATCTATGTGACAAACTCATTTAACTAATCTTTATTTATTTTTTTATACGCATACTATGTTCCGATTATAAAAACTAATAAATCTTTGTCAACGTTAATGGAACTAAGTGGTGCTAATAACTCTTATATTTCTGATACTTTTAATTTTTAAATGCTTTAAAAACTACTCATTTTAAAGTATTTAATATTTCTATCTTAATTAAATAGATTTCTTTCCTTTCTTATTTTACTAATTATTTTCTTAATTTTCTGAAATTATAGTTTGATTAATAGTTTTTTTGTTGAATTTAATAAAAAATCATGCAATTCTGATTTTTTTCTTTTTTAAGATACAAGAAAAGAGAATACTAAAAAAAGATTACTTCTAATATCAAACCTTGAACCTGATTTTATTTGGTTAGTACTTACTTTTAAGTGGAGCAAAAGTTAAAACAAAAGTATTTATTTTAGTGATTTACTATTTATTTTAAAAAACAAATATAAAGCTACTAATTTCAATTAAGAATTCGGGTAAATTATATTAATCATTTATTTATAAAATAATATTTATTGTTAGCTATTTATAATTCAGGAATAAATAACCGATTTTCCCTCATCTGTTTTTTGTTTAATGCTTTTTCCGATTATTTACTTTTATAAGTTTTATAAAATATTTTTCGTTCAACAAAACTTAGATTTCTCATTTCCAAATGATATTAATTTATTATAATTAATAGTTGAAACTAAAATTAAAAATTATTTTTAATTAAATTTAATTGAGAGGATTTGAATCATCAAAAATCTTATTATATCAATCTATCTATCAGTCAGAGTAAGTTTCACACATATTTTATTGTATTCAAAACTTAATTTATAGAATCTATAATTTAAAATAAAAATCTAGCTAGCTCTGTTTGGGATATTTCATCCTTATCGTCAGTCCTTTTGTTAGAATCATCTATTAAAAATTAATTAGTAAAGTATCTGGTTTAAGGATATATTTGATTTTAGTAAAAGTTAAGTTTTTTAGCATTAATTGCAACATTATTAAATTATTAAATGACATTCAATGTCTAACTTACTCATTTCTTTAAAAATGAGGTAATTATGCTTGATAAAAAAATGGGGGTTTTGTATTTAAATCAAGAGGACTATAATCTATACTTAGTCCTCTTCCTATAAATTAAGGTAGAGTAAGTAACTCTCCCTAAAAGTAAGAGGTAAACTATAGTTTTGCCTTCATTTGATGAACTCTATAAACAACTTTCTTACAACCCTCAACTTATTCCTAAGTGAAAATATTCCCAGAATAAAGATAAGAAGCATTTGAATTAGATCGTTTTGCACAGTTTCTGTGATATTAGCTCAAAAATATGCTCTCTCTTTATGAGTATTACTTGACTATGAAATAATTTGGAATATTTATATTTGGATCAGCTCTAAGTATTGACAGACATTCCTATTATAATTATTATATTTTTTGTTTTAATAGATCTGATAATAGATGATTCATTCAAAATATCGATTCTGATTTTTAAAATTTTATAGATAATTATAGCCAAATTCCATAAAAAATTTAGTGAATTGAGATCACTATTTTTTTGAATGGCTGATGCATTTGAATATTATTTTTATAAAAATAAAAAATTTTATAATAGAATTTAATTAATTAATAATATTTATTTATAATTAATTTTAATTTATATCAATCTTTACGGAAGCTCCGGCAACTACATGGAGTGACGTTGATACTATATATAATATTTGAATTAAATAAATAAACAAATTGCTTTGAAAACCTTTATCTAGACCTACAGATTAACACAAAAAAAAAATAAATAAAATAAAATATATAAAATTGTTTTTCTATAATATAATTTAATTAAGATGTATTCTGAGTGCATATTTATGTGCGAGTATTCCATTCCATTCCATCACCAATTTCATTGTACCTTTTTAAATATTGAAGAAAAAATATATCATTAAATAGTTAATTATAAGGAAAAAATGAAGAAAGAATATGAAATAATATTATCAATTAATTGAAAAAAGAAAAGAGAGCTTTATTGTTTTAAATTAGTTTTTATAATTCAAAATATCACAATCCAAAACAAATAAACTGTTTTTACCCAAGGTCAAGTGTCAAATTTGAGAGATTAATGCAATTTGCTAAACCAGAACCTAAGCCTGATGCACCATTTGCACCAATTTAATTTTAACTTTTTAAATATTGAAGAAAAAATATATCATTAAATAGTTAATTAGAAGGAAAAAATGAAGAAAGAATATGAAATAATAAGATCAATTAATTGATAATAAAAGCGCAAGTTAAAAATAAAATGATGAGTTAAATTAACAAAGAAAGAACAAAAAAAAAAAGCAAAACAATAAAAAGAAAAAGAAAAGAGAGCTTTATTAATTTAAATTAGTTTTTATAATTCAAAATATCACAATTCAAAACAAGTAAACTGTTTTTACTTAAGGTTAAGTGTCATTTTTGAGAGATTAATGCAATTTGCTAAACCAGAACCTAAGCCTGATGCACCTTCATCACCAATTTCATTGTAACTTTTTAAATATTGAAGAAAGAATACATCATTAAATAGTTAATTAGAAGGAAAAAATGAAGAAAGAATATGAAATATTAAGATCAATTAATTGATAATAAAAAAAAAAGTTAAAAATAAAATGATGAGTTAAATTAACAAAGAAAGAACAAAAAAAAAGCAAGCACAATAAAAAGAAAAAGAAAAGAGAGCTTTATTTTTTTTTAATTAGATTTTATAATTCAAAATATCACAATCCAAAACAAATAAACTGTTTTTACCCAAGCTGAAGTGTCAAATTTGAGAGATTAATGCAATTTGCTAAACCAGAACCTAAGCCTGATGCACCCTTTGCACCAATTTAATTTTAACTTTTTAAATATTGAAGAAAAAATATATCATTAAATAGTTAATTAGAAGGAAAAAATGAAGAAAGAATATGTAATAATAAGATCAATTAATTGATAATAAAAGTAAAAGTTAAAAATAAAATGGTGAGTTAAATTAACAAAGAAAGAACAAAAAAAAAGCAAGCACAATAAAAAGAAAAACAAGAGGGAACTTTTTTGTTTTAAATTAGTTTTTATAATTCAAAGTATCACAATCCAAAACAAATAAACTGTTTTTACTAAAGGTAAAGTGACAAATTTGAGAGATTAATGCAATTTGCTAAACCAGAACCTAAGTCTGATGCACCCTTTGCACCAATTATATTGCCACTTTTAAATATTGAAGAAAAAATATATCATTGTTAATTAGAAGGAAAAAATGAAGAAAGAATATGAAATAATAAGATTAATTAATTGATAATAAAAGTAATACTTAATAATAAAATGATGAGTTAAATTAACAAAGAAAGTACAAAAAAAAAGCAAGCACAATAAAAAGAAAAAGAAAAGAGAGCTTTATTGTTTTTAATTAGTTTTTATAATTCAAAATATCACAATCCAAAACAAATAAACTGTTTTTACTCAAGATAAAGTGACAAATTTGAGAGATTAATGCAATTTGCTAAACCAGAACCTAAGCCTGATGCACCCTTTGCACCAATTTAATTTTAACTTTTTAAATATTGAAGAAAGAATACATCATTAAATAGTTAATTAGAAGGAAAAAATGAAGAAAAAATATGAAATAATAAGATCAATTAATTGATAATAAAAGCAAAAATTGATAAGAAAATGATGAGTTAAATTAACAAATAAAGAACAAAAAAAAAGCAAGCGCAATAAAAAGAAAAAGAAAAGAGAGCTTTATTGTTTTAAATTAGTTTTTATAATTCAAAATATCACAATCCAAAACAAATAAACTGTTTTTACAAGAAGTTTAATTCAAAAATTATTTTTTTTAAAAAAAATGATATGTTTTTAGAATGTGCTGTAAAAATTATTTAAAATTTTACATTTTGTGAATTTAAAGCTTTCTAAAAACTAAAAAATAAAATTTTGCTAATTTAGCTTTATTTAGTATGTTATTAAGATATATTATATTTCGCCTTTTATTAATTAAATAGGCATTTCACTCAAGTTAATTAGAAGGAAAAAATGAAGAAAAAATATGATAAAATAAGATTAATTAATAATTAATAAAATTAACAAAGAATTAAAAAAAGAAATTATGATAAAAAGAAAAAGGAAAATAAATTAAAAGAGCTTTAATGTTTTAAATTAACTTTTCTTTTTAAAAATATTACAATCAAAAACTAATAAACTTACTGCTTTTATTAAGTGTAAGTTTTAATAGCAAAAAATGAAGAAAAATATCAAATAATAAAAATGTATAATAAATAATTAAAAATTTAAATGAAAATTAAGTTAAAATAGCTAAAAAATTTTTGTTTTAGTAAAAATTAATGAATGAATAATGATGATAATTTCTATAATAAAAATTATTTATTTAAATAAATTGAAAGTTAGTTAAATATATAAAAATAAATTATTAATAATAAATAATAAAAATAAAAATAATATTTTTTAATTAAATATACCGAAGATTAATATGGAGAATCTAATGAGATAAAAGCGAAGAGCTTAAAAACTTTTTTTATTTATTTATATAAATTTAAATGATATTAATAAAAAAATTAATAATTACTTCTTCTAATTCGTTATATTCTTTAATCTATTATTTCATTTATTTTTTATTTCCAAAATATTGAATAGCAATTTATGAAATTTAATTAATTAATAAATTATAAATAGATAAAAAGAACAAATAAAATATAATACAGATTTTATTAAAAAGTAACCCAAAATATTTATCTGAAAGGATATTTAAATTTCCAAAAATTTTGATTTAAAAAATTATTTATTTTTGAAATTTTTATAAATTAAATTATTAATTATAATTCTATTATAAAATATCAAAATAAATAAGCTAGATATTTAATAAATAACTAAAAAAACTATTTCATAAAAAGTGGCAAGCAAATCATTAAATTTTTGTATGGTATCTTACAATAATAATAAATCTATATATCTATATTTTAGGTTAAATATCTTATAACAATATATATGTAATAAAACATATTATTTTCTATTAAGAAAGTATTTAATATTTATTCATCCTTTTTACCACTTCTCTATCACCAATCGAAGTATATTTCAAAGATAACTAATCTTTTTGATTTAAGACACTTGCCTTTTACTTTCAATTATTATGATTCATTAATTTTGTTTTCACTTCAATATTATATTAAATTAAAATAAAATACTAAAAAAAATTAAATATAATGATATTTTTTAATTAAAAATTATTTTTACAATTAATATATAAAAAATATTAACTTGTTAAAAAAGAAAAAGAAATAAATAAAAAGCTAATAAATAAATTAATTAGAAGAGTTATATTGTTTTAAATTCATTTTATAAGAAAAATATCACAATCTAAAAGAAAAAAACTGTTTTTACCCAAAATAAAGTGTTAAATTTGAGAGATTAGTGCATTTAGCTAAATTAGAACCTAAGTCTGATGCACCTGTTGCACAAATTTAATTTCTACTTTTTTAATATTGAAGAAAAAATATATTGTTAATTAATTATTTCGAAAAAAAAAATAAAGAAAAAATATTAAATAATAAGAAACGAATTAGTAAATAATAAAAGCAAATGTTGAAAATAGAAAAATTAGTTAAATTAAGAAAGATATAAGAAAAAAAACAAAAGTTCTATAAAAAATAAATTCAATAAAAAGTTAATAAACAAATTAGATGAGCTATATTGTTTTAAATTCATTTTTATAACTAAAAAGATCACAATCCAAAACAAATAAACTGAATTTACTCAAGACCAAGTGTCAAATTTGAGAGATTAGTGCAATTAGCTAAAGCAGAACCTAAATTTGATGCACCTATCGCACCAATTTAATTGTAACTTTTTAAATATCGAAAAAAAAATATTTAATTAATTAGTTGTTTCGAATATAAAAATGAAGAAAAAATATGAAATAATAAAAAATGAGTTAATAAATAATAAAAGCAAATGTCGATAATAAACTAATGAGTAAGATAAAGAAAGATAGAAAAAACACAAGTAAGTACAATAAATAAGAATAAGAAATCAAATAAAAAGCTAATAAACAATTTAGAAGTTTTATATTGTTTTAAATTCAATAATGAAAAACATCACAATCCAAAACAAATAAACTATTTTTACCTAATATCAAGTGTTAAATTTGAGAGATTAGTGCAATTAGCTAAAGCAGAACCTAAGTCTGATGCTCCCGTTGCACTAATATAATTTCCACTTTTTAAATGTTTAATAAAAAATATTATTAATTAGTTATTTAGAAAAAAAAAATGAAGAAATAATATGTAATCATAAGAAATTAATTATCAAATAATAAAAGAAATTACTGAAAGTAAAAAAAATGAGTTAAATTAAGAAAGATAGAAGAAAAAAGAGTAAAATAAAAAAGAAAAAGAAATATAAATCAAATAAAGTTCTAATAAACAAATTAAAGGAGTTATATTGTCTTAAATTATTTTTATTATGAAAAATATCACAATCCAAAATAAATAAACTGTTTTTACGAAAGATCAAGTGATAAATTTGAGAGATTAGTGCAATTTTTTAAAGCAGAACCTAAATCTGATGCTCCTTAATCAGAAATTTAATTGTTACTGTTAAATATAGAAGAAAAAATATATAATTAATTAGTTATTTCGAAAAAATAATGAAGAAAAAATATGAAATAATAAAAAATGAATTAATAAATAACAAAAACAATTGTTGGAAATAAAAAATGAGCTAAATTAAGAAAAATAGAAGAAAAAAACACAAATATAATAAAAAAGAAAAAGAAATCAAATAAAAAGCTAATAAACAAATTTGAAGAGTTATATTATCTTAAATTATTTTTATAACAAAAAATAAATATCTCAACCAAAAATAAATAAACTGTTATTACCCAATATAAAGATCCAAATTTGAGAGATTTTTACAATTAGCTAAAGCAAAACCTAAGTCTGATGCACCTTAATCAACAATTAAATTGTCACTTTTTAAATATTGAAGAAAAAATATTTAATTTATTAGTTATTTCGAAAGAAAAAAATATGAAGATAAATTTGAAATAATAAGAAATGAGTTAATAAATAATAAAAGCTAATGTGGAAAAAAAAATGAGTTAAATTAAGAAAGATAGAAGAAAAAACAAAAGTACAATAAAAAAAAAGAAATCAAATAAAAAACTAATAAATAAATTAGAAGATTTAATTGTTTTAAATTCATTTTTATAACTAAAAATATCACAATCCAAAATAAATATGCTGTTATTACCTAAGATAAAGTGTCAAATTTGAGAGATTAGTGCAATTAGCTAAAGCAGCACCAAAGTCTGATATACCTTAATCACCATTTTAATTGAAACTTTTTAAATATTAAAGAAAAAATATATAATTAATTAGTTATTTGAAATAAAAAAATGAAGAAATAATAAGAAATAATTAATAAATAAATAATAAAAACAAATGTTTAAAATAAAAAATGAGTTAAATTAAGAAAGATAGAACAAAAAAAAACACAAGTATAATAAAAAAGAAAAATAAATTCAATAAAAAGCTGATAAACAAATTAGAATAGTAACATTTTTTAAATTCATTTTTATAACTAAAAATATCAATATCAAAAAAAAAATTAACTGTTTTTATCAAGTTAAAGTTATTAAATAAAAAAAATGAATAAGAATATCAAATAATAAAAATTAATAATGAATTTAAAAAATTTAAATTAAAAATTAAGTTAAAATAACTAAAAAATATTTAAAGACCTATAATGAATGAATGGATATAAGTGATAATTTCTATTAGAAAAATCAAATTCTATATAAACTGAAGAAAATATTAATAAACTGTAATAATTAAATATACCTCAGATTAATATAGAGAACCTAATGAGATTAAAGTGAAGAATTTAAAAACTTTTTATGTTAGTAAATATAAATTTAAACTATTTTGATAAAAAATAAATAATTACTTCTTCTAATTTTTAATATTCTTTAATCTATTATATCATTTATTTTTTTTCAAAAATATTGAGTAATAATTTATGGAAATATATAATTAATTATAGGTGTACCAAATGATCAAATAAATTAAATTAATTTATAAATTTGTTTTTTTGAGTATCACATAAAAGTAAGTTAGTGTAGCATTCATTATTAAATAATATTAATATTTTTATTTAAAATGTGTACTTAAGAATATAGTAGGAAATAGAGATAGGATAAAAAGGATAATCAATGAAAATGCAACTCGCTAGAATAAAATAACCCTCTCTAATTAATTATTTCTTAACTTAATTAATTAAAGAGCACCCCTTCCTAATTTAACCTTACCCCACTCAAAAAATTAATATGTTAATATTGTCAATGAAGCAATAATTTAACCAACTTATTATTAAAGAGAGTTTGAAAGACAACTAAAACTTTTTTAAGAGAGAGTTAAGAGGATCTTAAGATGGATGGATTAATTTATTTAAATAAATTTAATTTTTTAACTTTTTAATTTATTATAAACTATTTATTAACTTACAATAAAAAATATGAATAAATAAAAACAATAATATAATCTATCTATTTATCAATATTTTTGGTTAAAAAAAACATGTTCAAAATGTTATGTAATAAAAAAAATAATATTCAGTTATCAAATATTTAATATTTATTAATCTTTTTTTCATCACTTGTTTATCAATGGAATTATAAAAAAAAGATAACTAATCTTTTTGATTTAAGACACATGCTTTTTACTTTGAACTTTTTTTTTCCAAGAATTTAGTTACGACTTTTATTATAAATTTATGTAAATTTTAAATAAATATTAAATAAAATAAACTTTTAAATTAAAAATTATTTCTTAAATTAATAAATAAAATAACTTTAGTGGTGTTAATAAGATAAAAAAAATAAATCAAATAAATTCAAATTTATTATTTTAAATTAGTTTTTATAACTAAAAATATCACAATCCAAAAATAAATAAACTGTTTTACCTAAGATCAAGTATTAAATTTTAGAGATTAATGCACTTTCGTAAAGCAGAATTTAAGCCTAATGCACCTTCATTACCAATTTAATTCTTTCTATTTAAATATTGAAGAAAAAATATTTTTAAATAGTAAATTAAAAAAAAAAATGAAGAAAAAATATGAAATAATAAGATTATTTAATCAATAATAAAAGCAAAAGTTCAAAATAAAATTATGAGTGAGTTAAATTAACAAAGAAAGATTAAAAAAAATCAAGCAAGCACAATAAAAAGAAAAAGAAATAATAGCTTTATTGTTTTAAGTTAGTTTTTACAAATAAAAATATCACAATCCAAAATATATAATCTTTTTTTACTAAAGGTTAAGCGTCAAATTTGAGAGATTAATGCACTTTGCTAAAGCAGAACCTAAGCCTGATACACCAATTGCACCAATTTAATTTTCACTTTTTAAATATTGAAGAAAAAATATATCATTAAATAGTTAATTACAAGGAAAAAATAAATAAAAAATATGTAATAATAGGATTAATTAATTAATAATAAAAGTGAAAGTTGAAAATAAAATGATGAGCTAAATCAACAAAGAAAGAAAAAAATAAAAGCAATCATAATAAAAATAAAAAGAAAAAGAGCTTTATTGTTTTTTATTAGTTTTTATAATTAAAAATATCATAATCCAAAACATATAAATTGTTTTTACTTAAGGCTAAGTGTTAGATTTGAGAGATTAAAGCAATTTGCTAAAGCAGAACCTAAGCCTGATGCACCCATTGGACCAATTTTATTGGAACTTTTTTAATATTTAAGAAAAAATAAATAATTAAATAGTTAATTAGAAGGAAAAAATAAAGAATAAATATGAAATAATAAGATTAATTAATTAATAATAAAAGCAAAAGTTGAAAATAAAATGATGAGCTAAATTAAAAAAGAAAGAACAAAAAAAAAGCAATAACAATAACAATAAAATGAAAAAAGAGCTTTATTGTTTTTAAATAGTTTTTATAATTAAAAATATCATAATCCAAAACAAATAAATTATTTTTACTTAAGGCTAAGTGTTAAATTTGAGAGTTTAATACAATTTGCTAAAGCAGAACCTAAGCCTGATGCACCTTTCTTACCAATTTAATTTCCACTTTTTACATATTGAAGAAAAAATATTAATTAAATAGTTAATTAGAAGGAAAAAATGAAGAAAAATATGAAATAATAAGATTAATTAATTAATAATAAAAAAAAAAGTTGAAAATAAAATTATGAGTTAAATTAACAAAGAAAGAACAAAAAATTGCAAGCACAATCAAAAGAAAAAGAAAAAAGAGCTTTATTGTTTTTAATTAATTTTTATAATTAAAATCATCACAATCCAAAACAAATAAACTATTTTTACCTAAGATCAAGTGTCAAATTTGAGAGATTAATGCAATTTGTTAAAGCAGAACCTAAGCCTGATGCACTCATTGGTTCAATTTAATTTTTACTTTTTAAATATTGAAAAAAAATTTTTAATTAAATAGCTAGTTAGAAGGAAAAAATTAAGAAAAAATATGAAAAAAATAAGATTAATTAATAATAAAGCAAAAGTTGAAAATTAAATAATGAGTTAAATTAACAACGAAAGAACATAAAATTGCAAGCACAATGAAATGATAAAGAAAAAAGATCTTTATTGTTTTTAATTAATTTTTATAAATAAAAATATCACAATCCAAAACAAATAAATTGTTATTACGAAAGCAAAAGTGTCAAATTTGAGAGATTAATACAATTTGCTATAGCAGAACCTAAGCCTGATGTACCTTCATTGCCAATTTTATTGAAACTTTTTTAAATATTGAAGATTAAATATTTAATAAGAAGGAAAAAATGAATAAAAAATATGAAACAATAAGATTAATTAATAATAAAAAATAAAGTTGAAATTAAAATCATGAGCTAAATTTACAAAGAAATAACAAATAAAAAGCAATCATAGTATTAATAAAAAGAAAAAAGAGTTTTATTGTTTTTAATTAGTTTTATAATTAAAAATATCATAATCCAAAACAAATAAATTGTTTTTACTTAAGGTTAAGTGTTAAATTTGAAAGATTAAAGCAATTTGCTAAAGCAGAACCTAGGCCTGATGCACCCATTGGACCAATTTTATTGGACCTTTTTAAATATTGAAGAAAAAATAAGTAATTAAATAGTTAATTAGAAGGAAAAAATGAAGAAAAAATATGAAATAATAAGATAATAAAAGTAAAACTTGAAAGTAAAATGATGAGCTAAATTAACAAAGAAAGAACAAAAAAAAGTAAGCACAATGAAAAAAAAAAGAAAAAAGAGCTTTATTGTTTTAAATTAATTTTAAAAATTAAAATCATCACAATCCAAAACAAATAAACTATTTTTACCAAAGATCAATTGTCAAATTTGATAGATTAATGCATTTTGTTAAAGCAGAACCTAAGCCTGATGCACCTATTGCTCCAATTTCATTATTACTATTTAAATATTGAAGAAAAAATATGAAATAATAAGATTGATTAATAAATTAGTAATAAAAGCAAAAGTTAAAAGTAAAATGACGAGCTAAATTAACAAAGAAAAAACAAAAAAAAGCAAGCACAATGAAAAAGAACAAAGATCTTTATTGTATTTAATTAGTTTTTAAAATTAAAATTATCAAAATCCAAAACAAATAAATTGTTTTTACTCAAGGTTAAGTATCAAATTTGAGAGATTAATCCAATTTGATAAACCAAAACCTAAGCCTGATGCACCTTCATCGCCAATTCCATTTTATCTTTTTAAATATCGAAGAAAAAATAAATAATTAAATAGTTAATTAGAAGGAAAAAATGAAGATAAAATATAAAATAATAAGATTAATTAATAATAAAATTAAATGTTGAAAATAAAATGATGAGCTAAATTAACAAAGAAAGAACAAATAAAAAACAAACACAAATTAATAAAAAGAAAAAAGAGCTTTATTGTTTTTTATTAGTTTTTATAATTAAAATCATCACAATCCAAAACAAACAAACAAACTGTTTTTACCTAAGATCAAGTGTCAAATTTGAGAGATTGATGCAATTTGCTAAAGTAGGACCTAAGCCTGATGCACACTTTGGACCAATTTAATTTTCACTTTTTAAATATTGAAGAAAAAATAAATAATTAAATAGTTAATTAGAAGGAAAAAATGAAGAAAAAATATGAAATAATAAGATTAATTAATTAATATTAAAAACAAAAGTTGAAAATAAAATGTTGAGTTAAATTAACAAAGAAAAAACAAAAAAAAAGCAATCACAATAAAAATAAAAAGAAAAAAGAGCTTTATAGTTTTTAATTAGTTTTTATAATTAAAAATATCATAATCCAAAACAAATAAACTGTTTTTACCAAAGATCAAGAGTCAATTTTGATAGATTAATGCAATTTGCTAAAGCAGAACATAAGTTTGACACACCAAGTTAACCAATTTGATTATAACTTTTTAAGTTTTGAAAAATAATTTATCATTAAATAGTTAATTAGAAGTAAAAAATGTAGAAAAATAGGAAATAATAAGGTTAAATAATTAATAATAAAAGCAAAAGTTAAAAATAAAATGATGAGTTAAATAAACAAAGAAAGAACAAAAAATTGCAAGATCAAAAGAAAAAGAAAAAGATTTTTATTTTTATAATTAGTTTTTATAATTAAAAATATCGTAATCCAAAATAAATAAATTGTTATTACGAAAGCAGAAGTGTCAAATTTGAGAGATTAATGCAATTTGCTAAACCAGAACCTAAGTCTGACGCACCAAGTTTACCAATTAGATTGTAACTTTTTAAGTGAAATAATAAGATTAATTAATTAATAATAAAAGCAAAAGTTTAAAATAAATGATGAGCTTAATTAACAAAGAAAGAACAAAAAATAGCAAGCACAATAAAAAGAAAAAGAAAAAAGAGCTTTATTGTTTTTAGTTAGTTTTTATAATTCAAAATATCACAATCCAGAACAAATAAACTGTTTTTACCGAAGATCAAGTGTTAAATTTGAGAGATTAATGCATTTTGCTAAAGCAGAACCTAAGTCTAATGCACCTATTGAACCAATTTTATTAGAACTTTTTAAATATTGAAGAAAAAATATATCATTAAATAGTGAGTTAGAAGGAAAAAATGAAGAAAAAATATGAAATAATAAGATTAATTAAATAATAATAAAAGTGAAAGTTGAAAATAAAATGATGAGTTAAATTAACAAAGAAAGAATAAAAAATTGCAAGCACAATAAAAAGAAAAAGAAAAAAGAGCTTTATTATTTTTAATTAGTTTTTATAATTCAAAATATCACAATCCAGAACAAATAAACTGTTTTTACCAAAGATCAAGTGTTAAATTTGAGAGATTAATGCAATTTGCTAAAGCAGAACCTAAGCCTGATGCACCTTTATCGCCAATTTGATTGTAACTTTTTAAGTATTGAAGAAAAAATATATCATTAAATAGTTAATTAGATGGAATAAATGAAGAAAAATATGAAATAATAAGATTAATTAATTAATAATAAAAACAAAATTTGGAAATAAAATTATGAGTTAAATTAACAAAGAAAGAACAAAAAATTGCAAGCACAAAATAAATAAAAAGATAAAAGAGCTTTAATAATTAAAAATATCACAATCCAAAACAAATAAACTGTTTTTACCGAAGATTAAGTGTCAAATTTGAGAGATTAATGCAATTTGCTAAAGCAGAACCTAAGCCTGATGTACATTTATCACTAATTTAAAAAAAAGTATGTAAAATTTTTCAAAATTTATTTTTAAAAAAAAATGATATGTTATAAGAATATACGGTATGGTATGTATATATTATTTCAAATTTTACATTTTGTGAATTTAAAACTATCTAAAAATTCAAAAATAAATAAAGCTGTTTTAAGCTAATTTATTATAGTTTTATTAATAATGTTATTAAGATATATTACATTTCGCATTTTGTAAATTAAATAGGCTTTTCACTCTAGTTAACTAGAAGGAAAAAATGAAGAAAAAATATGGAATAATGAGATAAATTTATAATTAATAGAATTAACAAAAAATGAAAAAAAAAGAAATCACAATAAAAAGAAAAAGGAAAATAAATCAAATAAATAAATTAAAAGAGCTTTTATGTTTTAAATATAATTTTTATAATTAAAAATATTACAATCCAAAACTAATAAACTTACTGCTTTTATTAAGTGTAAGTTTTAATAGCAAAAAATGAAGAAAAAATATCAAATGATAAAAAATGAATAATAAATAAATAAATAATTAAAAATTGAATTGAAAATTAAGTTAAAATAGCTATAAAATTTTTGTTATAATAAAAATCAATTAATGAATGAATAATGATGATAATTTCTATAACAAAAATTAATTGTTTAAATAAAGTGAAAGTTAGTTAAATATATAAAAATAAATTATTAATAATAAAAATAATATTTGAAAATAAAATATACTTGATTTCAATATGGAGAACCTCATGAGATAAAAGTGAAGAGCTTAAAAACTTTTTTTGTTTATTCATATAAATTTAAAGGATATTAATAAAAAAATTAATAATTACTTCTTCTAATTTATTATATTTTTTAATCTATTATATCATTTATTTTTTTTTCAAAAATATTGAATAGCAAGCAATTTATGGAATTTAATTAATTAATTAATAATAAATGGATAAAAAGAACAAATAAAATATAATAATTAATTAATTATCAAATATTAATTTATAAATTTGGTTTTATGAAGAGATAGATATCACATAAAAATTAATTTAACATTAATTATTTAATCTTAATATTTATATTTAAAACATATACTTAAAAAAATATATATTCTACAAATTAGAGATGAGCAGTTAGTCATATTTAAAAAAATTCTAGTAATTAATTAATAAATGTATAGAAAAAGGTTATTAAATTACCAAATTGTTCTGGAATTAATGATAAAAAGAGGAAACAGGGTGTATATTAAATATTCAAAAATCAGATATTGATTGAATTATTAAAAATTAATAATTATGAAAATACCTAAAAATAAATAAAAATTATTTATATAAATATAATAAAAATAAATTTTAAGATGTATTCTGAGTGCATTTATATGTGCGAGTTTTTCTATTCTCTTCTATCACCAATTTAGTTGAAACTTTTTAAATATTAAAGAAAAAAATATAATTAATTAGTTATTTCTAAATAAAAAAATGAAGAAAAAAATGAAATAATAAGAAATTAATTTTTAAATAATAAAAGTAAATATTATAAATAATGAGTTAAATTAAGAAAGATAGATAGAAGAAGAAAAAACACAACTACAATAAAAAAGAAAAAGAAAACAAATAAAAAACTAATAAACAAATTAAAAGAGTTAGTTATATTGTTTTACATTCATTTTTATAACGAAAAATATCACAACCCAAAACAAATAAACTGTTTTTTACTTAAGATCAAGTATCAAATTTGAGAGATTAGTGCAATTTGCTAAAGCAGAACCTAAAGCTGATGCACCTGTTGCACCAATTTAATTTCCACTTTTTAAATATTGAAGAAAATATATGCAATTTAATAGTTATTTAGAAATAAAAAAACGAAGAAAAAGTATGAAATAGTAAGAAATGAATTAATGAATGAATAATAAAAGTAAATGTTGAAAATAAAAAAATGAGTTACAAAGATAAAAGAAAAAAAACACAAGTACAATAAAAAAAAAGAAAAATAAATCAAATAAAAAGCAAATAAGCAAATTAAAAGAGTTAGTTAGTTATATTGTTTTAAATTCATTTTATAACGAAAAATATCACAATCATAAACAAATAAACTATTTTTACTAAAGATAAAGTGCCAAATGTGAGAGATTAGTGCAATTAGCTAAAGCATAGCCTAAGTCTGATGTACCTTAATCACCAATTTCATTGGATCTTTTTAAATATTGAAGAAAAAATATATAATTAATTAGTTATTTCGAAATAAAAAAGTCAAGAAAAAATATGAAATAATAAGAAATTAATTTTTAAAAAACAGAAGCAAATGTTTAAAATAAAAAATGAGTTAAATTAAGAAAGATAGATAGATAGAAGAAAAATAACCCAATTCAATAAAAAAGAAAAAGAAATCAAATAAAAAGCTAATAAATATATTAAAAGAGTTATTTTGTTTTATATTCATTTTTATAACGAAAAATATCACAACCCAAAACAAATAAACTGTTTTTTACTTAAGATCAAGTGTCAAATTTGAGAGATTAGTGCAATTTTCTAAAGCAGAACCTAAAGTTGATGCACCTGTTGCACCAATTTAATTTCCACTTTTTAAATATTGAAGAAAAATAAAAAATGTATTAGTTATTTCGAAATAAAAAAATGAAGAAAAAATATGAAATAATAAGAAATGAATTAATAAATAAAGAAAATGTTAAAAATAAATGAGTTAAATTAAGAAAGAGAGAAGAAAAAAAAAAACACAAACACAATAAAAAAGAAAATGAAAAATAAATCAAATAAAAAGCTAATAAACTTTTTAAAAGAGCTATATTGCCTTAAATTATTTTAATAACAAAAAATATCACAATCCAAAACAAATAAATTATTTTACTCAAGAAAAAGTGTCAAATTTGAGAGATTAGTGCAATCAGCTAAAGCAGAGCCTAAGTCTGATGCACCTGATGCACCAATTTCATTGTTTCTTTTTAAATATTGAAGAAAAAATATATAATTAATTGGTCAACAAGAACGATATGGTCATATAAACCTTAAATTCTCACTCAATCATATGTTATTAAAAACCTATATGGTCAATTTATCCTAAAATTATGTCTTTTATTTAAGAAAAAAATGCCTTAATTAAAGTATACCTTAATTAAAGAGCATTTACAGTAATTTCAAGAAAAAATTGATATGACCATTTCAGATTTATTTCAGGATTTTGGAATAGATGGATAATATAGATATTTGATATCAACTAATTCTTTTAGTTTTTTAGGATACATTTACCAAAGAGGTTTTTTAATAACATATGACTGGCTGAGTGAGAATTTAAGGTTTATATGACCATTACCATTTTTTTCTAGTTGACCAATTAATTAGTTATTTAGAAAAAATATGAAATAATAAGAAATTAATAAATAAATAATAAAAGAAAATGAATGAAAATAAAAAAATGAGTTAATAAATTAAGAAAGATAGATAAGAATATATACAAATGCAATAAAAAAGAAAAATAAATACAACAAAAAGCTAATAAACAAATTAGAAGAGTTAGTTAGTTAGTTATATTGTTTTAAATTCATTTTTATAACTAAAAATATCACAACCAAAAACATTTAAACTGTTTTTATCAAGTAAAAGTTTTAGCATAAAAAAACGAATAAAAAATATCAAATAATAAAAAATTGATAATGAATTTAAAAAATTTAAATTGAAAATTAAGTTAAAATAACTAGAAAAATATTTGAAGAAATAAAATGGATGAATATTAGAGATAATTTCAATTAGAAAAATAATAATTTATATAAACTGAAAGTTAAATTATTAGAAAATGTTAATAAATAGTAATATTTATAAATAAAATATACCTCAGATTAATATGGAGAACCTAATGAGATTAAAGTGAAGAATTTAAAAACTTTTTATTTTAGTAAAAATAAATTTAAATTATTTTGATAAAAAAATAAATAATTACTTCTTCTAATTTTGTATAATATTAAATTTATTATATCATTTATTTTTTTTTTCAAAAATATTGAATAACAATTTATCTAAATTTAATTATTAGTGTATAAAATGAACAAATAAATTATATGAATTTATAAATTTGCTTTGAGTAAGAGAATCACATAAAAGTAAGTAGTATAATATTCTTTATTAAATAAATCTTAGCATTTCTATTTAAAATGTTTTCTTAAAAATATATTAGGAACTAGAGATTGTACATAAAGAGATAATAAATGAAAATGCTACTCACTAGAATAAAATATATTTTTGACATATTTAAATTATTTTTGTAATTAAATTCATTTATTTTTAATATTCTCTAAAATCTTACATTTTTGAATGGCAAAAATTTAATAAAATTATTTATTACTTTTACAAAAAATTTTCGGCTCGTTTGTCATCACTGCCATACATAACCGCTAGATTTTAATTAGGTGTTAAGCTATATTAAACTTAAATGTTTAAATTTAATAATTATTTATTCATTTATTTTAATGATTATTTCAATTTATTTTTTACTTAAATTCTAATGTTATTAATTCGATTATTAATCAGTTGATTAATTATATAATAATAAAAAATTAACTCATTTAAAAAATGTTTAATAAAAATATTTGATGTCATTTTTTCATATTATTTTAGCATGTTGGATATGACAAACGATAATATGTTAAATTTTACTCAATATTTCTATAAGTAATTTTGATAAATCAATTTGATTTATTATCATAATAAAAAGTATATTTTTTTGTAATGATTTTTATATTTTCCAAATTTTTTTTAATTTTGATATAAATGTGGTTTTTATAAGGAATATATCTATCTAATCATGTGATTTTTAAAAAATTTGTATCACTGTCCTCAAAATTCATCATTATATGTATGCTTTAAATAAAGTAGATAAATAAATAAGGAGAGAGGAAAAATGAATGGATTGATTGATTGAGTGAGTGAGTGAGTGAATGTGAGAAAATTGAATAAAATAAGATGAAAGGAGGATGAGCAAATATACATACAAACAGATTTAATTGATTGATTTTTGCATGTTTAAATATGACTTATAGTGTAAGAAGTCTTAACATAGATGAATTTTTACACGCAAATAAGTTAGAATTAAATATATGTATAGTGTGTATATTTTATATTTATATCAATTTAAAGAGTAAGTTAATCATTAAGAGAGAGCAAGTTGGAACTTAGTTTTAACTCTGTCTTTTCTTTGGGCAGCGGTAAGCTTGGTAGGGTAGAACTTCTTGTGGTCTCTCTTGGGCTTATCGTTCTTCTTGGTAGATTTAACTCTTTCGGGGTTCTTTCTGATTTCAGCGTGGACCTTGGTGAAGAGCTTTTCAACGGAGTCAACCTTAGCAGCTTCGAGGGTCTTGCTCCACTTGGAGAATTGCTTTTAGAAAGCTTCGTTGGATTGTCCCTTTAAGTGTTTCATGTAAGCATCGATGTGTTTACCGAAGATTCTAGCCTTGTGGTCTTCAGGCTTGTACTTGGAGGATTCACCTTCATCAGAAGCTCTGACGTAACCGGGGAATCTGCTTTCAGAGTGGGGGATGTTAATACCACCATCGCAAGCACCCTTTAAGACACCGAAGACTCTGTTACCGGTGGTGGTTCTGACCAAACCAGCATCCAAAATAGCCTTGAAGGGCTTCTTTTCCTTTTGGTCTTCATCGACATTGAAGTAGGCACCATCAACCTTAGTTTGACCAGCATAAACGGTGTCTAAACCGATTTGCTTGAGCAATCTTCTGGCTAATAAGAGACCAGTGGCGTAGGCAGCAGCGTAGGAAGCCAAACCAGTGGAGACTCCGAATCTCTTGAGTTCGTAGGAGTCAGCAGCACAGAGGACTCTGTCGCACTTGAGGGTAGCGTAGACGATCTAGGCGATGATTCTGGTGTTGGTGGCTCTAGCAACTAATCTGTACTTGGGGGTGTTGTATTTATCCTTATCTTGGATGATCAATCTCTTTCTGGCGTAGTAATCAGTGAGACCCTCTATTTAAATTAAAATATTTAATATTTAAAATCTTTTTTTTTTTTTTATATTTAAATTTATTCATTCTTTCATCTATTTATTTGTCTTTTCTTCTCCCATTTATTTAATTCAATATCATTTTCTTCAACCAAAGAAAATATTTCATCAATATTATAATCACTCACTCAATCAATCAATCAATCACTCACTCACTCAATTGCTTAATAGTTTTATACAATAATTTTGTTTTATTTGAATGCTTTGCAAAAATATCTATAAAGGATATTATGATGTTTATTTATTTATCTATCTGTCAATTAGCTAACTCTCTTTTGTTGTTTGGATTTATCTTGATAATGAAGCAAATTTAGGAGCTTTGAACTGCTTCTGCCTATTTCTATGCATGTTGATTATTTTGTTGGTTTTAGAAGCAAGATAATCATTTGAGTTTGTTTGTTCCTATCTAAACCTAGTTGCAATTATGTTTAACCTTATCAAGGTATCTATTTTCATATAAGTTGCCTTGCTGATATTGGAAAAGCGTCTAATTGAATTTTATTAAATTAGTATGCTTGAAGCAGCTAACAATATGCTAAAGAGAACGCTATTACAAAACCGAAGCTGAATTAACTTTTTCTGTTCATACTATTTTGCTTTATGTCTAAAACTTTATATTTTGGATTGTTTGTTTATAGGCTAATTTTAGGTTTGAAAGCTTTGATAGCAAGCTAAGATGCTGGAAATATTGCAAATGTTTGACTTTTGAATACAAATTATATTCATCAAGCTGAGTAGTTAGCAAAAAACCATTGAAATAACATTATGCTTATAGTCCTAAAATAAATAAATATCTTGCTAAATTATTTTTGTTAATGCCAAACCAATCGCAATAAATAATATGTATTTGCATGTTTTATGAAGCTTGCTATGAACGAATCAACGATTTATTCGTAGGATATGCTCTCATTATTAAATATTGAGGAGATTTGCACCAGATATGAGTGATTGTATGATGAAGGATGCTGTTTGAGACGATTAAATAGCGAGAATAGAAAAGACGAGATGATACAAAGAAATAATATAGCTGTTTACCTCTTCTTCTTCTGTACTTGGTTTAGAATCTCTTGAAGTAAGCCTTAGTCTTGAGAACTTTAACGAAACCCTGTTGATGAGTGATAAAATAAAATGATTAGTATTCATTTTGGAATTAGATTAAATATATAATAGTAAATTTCAGAAAAAATGAGTTACCATTTTTTATTTATATGATGATTTTTTCTTATGTAATTTATTCCCTTTTTATTTAATTAAATTTTGTATTTTTTCCTTTAATTTTCGCTTTTTTTCACTCTCCCAAGCTTTAAAATTGCCCTCTTCAATTATTTGCTCTTAATTTTGACAAGACAAATAGTCTTTCTTTCTCTTTCATTTTAATTCATTTTTCATCTCTCCATATTATATTATCTTTCGCCTTTTATTCATTCATTCATATTTATTTCTTCATTCTTTTCATTTCATTACTAATTTCATTCATTTAATCCAAATAACTAAAATATCCATTTATATCTAATCTTATAAATAGCTAATCTATCTCCTACAAGCAAGCAAGCAAGCTCATGATTGTGTATTCAATTAATCTATCTATTCAATCATTTCTGTTTGTTTTTTAGTTAGTTAGCTACTTAGATAATTAGTTAATCATTTTCTTAGTTTTTATGCAACAAAGAATTAATTTAATTTATTTCATATCATATCATATCCATGTCTATATACTTATTTATTTATTCAAGCTCATCTCATTAATTTATTTATTTATCTATGAATGCACTAACTTAAAATTTCAAGCTATTTGCAACACATTTTTTCAAATATCTTTTTAGTGCATTATTCTATTGTAAATAAATAAAATTCATCAAGTTATTATAAAATATTTTATTTTCTATAAGTATTAAACAAAAATTGAAGATAAATAAAAAAATAAAGTAAAAATAATACATTTAAAAATTAAAATCAAATTATTTATTAATAAGCAAAATACTCCTTTTTCATTTAAAATATTATTAAATATTTTTAATTTTTATTAAATTTTTAAATATTTTAATTTTTAGTTAAAAATGAATAACCATTAAAATAAAATAGAAAATATTTAAAATTTAAAAAAAATAAAATTAAATAAAATAAAATTTCTTTAATTAAATGCAATATTATATATGTGGTCAAATCATTCTTTAATATTTGATTTCCTCTGCGAATTATTGGCTAAATAGCAAAAAATATATTGAAAGAGCTTAACTTTTGAGCTTTTGATTAATTGATTGACTGACATATATGTATAATAAGGAAGATATATCTAAAATCTAGAATGGTAAGTAAGACAGATAGAAGATTAGATAAAGGGAATTGATTGATATATAAATATTTATAATATTTATTTTAACAACAAAAATTATAATTAATTTAGAATAAATACATTAAATATCAAATAATTTCTTTGTTTTAGCTTAACCTTTTACATAATTCATTGATTCATAATTTAAATAGGAATAATTTACCACTTATTAATTTGTTTGTTGATTTATTAATTGATTGATTGATTTGCAATTTATTTTATTTAGACTTGCTTTCATATGAAATTTTACTCACTTACTTAAACTATAAATAGATTGACAGTAATTATGTATGCATTTATTAATTTATATATATATATATTTAAAATCAACAATTTGCTCTAATTAAGGTGGATTTATTAGATAAATAAATTATTTGCGTTTGTTAATATATTTTATTTAAACATCAAAACTCTGATAAATTAAATCCAGTTATATTTGGAATGTATTTGTTTTGCTATTGAGAAGAATTAGCTGATGATGCAGAAGATGACTATTATAGTAGCTATTATTATTACTATTGCTGAGGAGTCAAATGCTATTGCTAAAGAATTAAATTAGGGATCTAAGGTTAGCCAGGTATTGGTTGCTATACAGTAGATGAAACAGAAAATCCTTTCAATCCACTTGCTTATTAACCATACTTAGGAAGAAAACCTCCTGCTTACTGATATATTTATTATTATTAAATTTATTGTGTCTGCTTTTGCTAATAAACCTATTACTAGTTCATCATTTAATTTATTTCATGTATTATCTAATTCGCTTCATCCCTATTTTATTTCAAATAAAAATTAATTCTATCCTGTTTTTTTTAGCATTCTGAAAACTATTTTTTAAACCCAAATTTGTTTGGATTTTTAATTATTTAAACACTATCTATTTTCTTTGCTCATTCATTAAAAACATACAATTTGAACATTAAAATATAAAAATTTCATTCATTTTACCTTTCTGCGCCATTTATATCAAGCAACCTTCTAGCATAGAAGTGGGCTTTTTCAAAATTTAATTTCTTCTTATGATGATTAGCCAACATTAGAAGACATTCTCCTAGTTCTTTGTCAACTGTTTCTTCTTCATCCTTTCTTTTTAAATTCTCTTCAAAGCACTGGATAGCTCTTTCTTCGAATCCCATTAAATCATATAATTTACCCATCTAGAAAAGAGCGATCCCTTTAAAAATCCAATAATTAAAAAATATTTTTATTACAATAAAGGTAAAAAAAATAAATAATTAATTAAAATACCTTCTTTATCTTTGCCATTCTCAGCTCTTTCATAACAACGAGTTGCTTCGTTTTTCTTATTCAATTTTTCATAACAATTACCCATAGCATTCCACATACGAGAATCTTTTGGTCTATTTTTAAAAAGAAAATAAATATTATTAGAAAACTATTTAGATTTAATCTTGATCTAACTAATCACCTTGACATAACTGCTCTAGTGAAATAATACAAAGCGTAATGATTCATAGATTGAAGTTCATAAGTCTATCCTAATCCATACCAAGCTCTAAAATCTTTTGGATCTATTTCTACAGCGTTTCTGTAAGCTTCAATAGCACCAGGAATATTCTTCATTTCTAAATATTCATGTCCCATAAGTGTCCAAGCAGCTAGACAATTTCTATCTAATCTAAGTGCTTTTCTGAAATAATTAACTGCCTTTAAGTGCTCACCCATCAGAGAGTAATAATTACCTTTATTAGGTATTAAGTAAAATTATTATTTTTACAAATTCAATAAAATGTTTTGTGTGTTTTAAATAAAAATTAATTAATTTCATAAATAAAATAAGTATTTTCAAATTAAAGTTAAAATTAATGAATATTTATTAATAATTTGATTTATTTTTTTTTTATTAATAATTTGATTAATTATTTTTGATTAAAAATTTGATCTTTTTATGTTTGAAAAATCAATAAATTGATAAAAAATTTGATCTTTTATGTTTGAAAAATCAAGAAATTGATTAAATAAATAATTTGCAATTTCTTTTTTTTATCAAAAAAAATTATTAAATCTCATGACTAATTTTTAGTTTTATCATAAATATCTGAATGAATTAAATATCAATCAGAATATTTCTTGATTTTTGCTATTCAGTATTAGCTTTATAATAAATATCCTTTATTTTGTTAGTAAAAATCTTTGTTTTTTATTTCTTTTTTTACCATTTTTATTTATAATTAAAGTTAAATTATTAATTAATTGAAAATTCACTATTTTAGTTTGATTGTATACTTGGTTCGCTTTTAGAATAAATTGAAATAAATTGTTTTATTAAATATGAATTAATTTCGTTTAACAAAAATATCTATTTATGATAGTTTACCTACTACACAACATGTTTCTGTTGCATACTTATTATTGTAGAAACATCTTAAGGCTAGATTGGCTAATTCACCTTAGTTTTCTTTAATATAGAGAATATTACTGTAGGTATCCATATTTTCGTATCTAAAAGGGTCTATTTCTACAAGCTTTTCAAACCACTCTAGCGAAATATCGAAATCTAAATTATTTAACAAAATATAAATTAGAATATTTTCAGATAGTTATTTGTTTACCTTATGAGTTGTAAAAGTAGTGGGCTATTTAGTTTATTAAATAATTTGAATTTTTAAAAAAGCACAGCAATCCATAATTGATTTCAATGCAAATATTGCTTTTGTGCTTTTCCAAGCAGAAACTACTGTAGAAGAAATTCTTCATCCAATGCTCTTTGAAATCCAAAAACTTTATATCTTCTGTTTGAATTAATTTGCAGAGCTCTATCCATGCTGACCAAAAGCAAGGAAAATCATTTAAAACTCCTAAAAATACCTAACGGGCTTCTTCAGTTCTTTCCTAATCTTTGAGGACCAATCCATATAAATACCTATTTACATCACAAAGATCACCCTTTTTGTACATTTAATCCAAGTCGCGATAAATTAAACTTAATTCTGGATTGACAACCCTCTTAGAACTTTATTCTGATTCATAGATAAAAAAATAATTAAAAAAATTTCGATCCTAAACATTCTCTCTAATATATTTTCATATTTTTTGCATATACTTTACAATATTTAAAGAATTCTTATCTCTTTTATTTTTAAATGTCTAAATAATCATTTTTGCTATTTGCAATTTTAATTAAAATAGAAATTTTACCTTCTTCAAACATCTCCTCCTCCTTTCTAATTTCTCCTGCCATATAAAGAGCATAGTAATATAAGAAAATACATTATTAGTATTTTGGATTTTATGCATAGTCTTTCAATATATGTGCACATTTTTTAAATTCTCTCAAGTCAAATAAGTTTCTAGCAACCAAAAGGGCTTCGAAAGTTTCATCGCTGGGCTCTTAATAAACTTTAGCAAACTTGTAATTGCTATCAATATTGCTTATGATGAAATTATTTAGCAAAACGCTATCTTATATTTCTGATTGCTTTGTAACTCCTAATAAGAGTTCGCTTGCCCTATTCATTAAATAATTGAAAAAAACAATCAAAAAAATTGCTAAATTGATAGTCAATAATAAAGTATTCCAAAAAGTGAAGATAATTCTGTTTATTACCATTTGGCACTGTGATAGAGCTTGTGTGCTGAGAGATATTAACTAGCATATCTCAATTCTGCTCTTAAAACTTCCAAATTAGGAAGCTTTACGAAAATCTTATCTTAATAAAAGTAGTTAGGTTATTCAAAAATGTTTGGCTGCTAATTGTGTTGCATGACTATCTATCTATAATTATTATTGGTATCAAATGCTAGTTAGATAACTTATTATTTGTGTTTCGACCTTTTATTTGCTAAATCTAATAATCGAATTTAAAATTTTTCTGTTTCGATGCTTTGCTTTGCTTTAAAGATTTATATGTGAATCTATCTAATTATATCAAAAATTTAATCAATTAATTTATTGTTCTTCTAAACAAAATAAATAAACAAACAAACAAACAAATTTTAATTTTTTAATTTTTCTGTTTTCATTTTGAAAATATATTTAAAATCAAACGACAAATAGATTTTCAATAATATTTCTATCTATTTATCTAAATGCTGCCATTGAGAAATGAATGTATAAATTAACTAATTAATTAATTATTAATAAAACTATTCATTTATTTTTCAAAGGGGCATAGTCAGTATTAGTTCAAAAATTAATTTGATTTATTCACAAAAAACAAACAAATAAATGATAATTTATTGTATTTATAAATAAATTAATTGAAAATCTATAAACAAACATTTTACAATCAAAAACAAACAAATAAATGATAATTTATTGTATTTATAAATAAATTAATTGAAAATTAATAAACAAACATTTTACAATCAAATAATAAACAAATTCATATTCTAAATAAAGATTGATTCATTTATTTTTAAAATAGATATTTTAACTATTAATTTAAAAATTAAGAGTTCTTAATATAAAAACATTCAGTCGAAAATAATTATTTAGATTAACCTTCTTTTTTCTAATTATGCATTTATTTATTTTTTCATAAAATGACTCTTTTAAAAATTAAATCATATTAAAATATTTTTTTATGTTATTTTTGCTAGAAAATAAAGTAATAAAGAATTAAAAATAATCACTTTTGTTTAAAAAAAATTTTTTAACAAGAAACTTTTTAAATTTTCCCTTGTTATATATAATTAACAGCCATTTTTGTTAAATAAATATTTTTTCATAAAAAATACTTTGAATGACTATATTAGATTAATTAATATAAATTTTTTAGAAAGATTAAATAACTACTTATGCTAATCTCAAATATTATGATTAAATATTACGTTTATTATTTTATCAAGCTAAGATAACCAAATTTTATAAGTTTTATATTATTGTAAGGTGATTACGTTTGATAGTAAAAATTTACACAAAAATACAGTTTATATGCAAAAAATTAATTATATTATTTGATACTTTTATATCATTTATAGGTTTTTTATTAATTAAAAAGCATAAAAAGATTGACATTTATGATTGATTGAATATTTTATTATAGTAAACTCATTTATTTAATTATAAAATATAATAATATAAATAATAAAATTAATTTCTATTATTTTTATAGTATTTTAAAAAATACAAAATGTAAAAATTGATTTATCTTTTTTATTTATTGACTTAAATTCAAAAAAATTAAAAATGATAATTTTTTAAGGTCTTTTAAGCATTTTAAACGTTTAGATAAAATATTGTATTCATATAATTAAATATTTAATAGCAAAATTCATTTATTAGAATATTTTTTAAGCTAAGCTATTTTTAGTAAGAATTTCTTATGAAAAATTTATAGTTTACTAATGAAATTTATTATATAAAAATAATTAATTAATTAATTGGATTTGTTTTAACAAGTTATTTTTTGACGTATTTTAATAGGATCAATGTCTCATAAATATAGAATACAAATCGAAATAGATAAAAAAAATAAGACATCCATTGATAAATAGTGTATCAAATGTCGATAGTCTTTTGTCCCGCATTACCACTTATTTGAACCTAATTGGTGAAGGTTATATCAGCACTAGATTTTTGGGGTTGAATGACAGTTCTATTACAGATCTGAATGAATTAAGCGGGTATAAAAGACTTAAAATAATTTCTACTTAAAGTGGAAAATATTTGGAAGCGAATTTTTATGGGTCTGTTTAAGAAAATATAATAGAAGACGAGCAAGATATATATATATTTTTTTTACAACACTTTAGATAGATATTTAAATTAAATTATATCAAAATATATTTATTATTTATTATTTATAAGCTTGCTAAATAACTTAAACATTTCTTTGAAATTGTTTTAAATCTTTAAATTAATCAATCAATCTATTTATTTAATTTTTTAGTTATTCATAATTACTTTTTTTAACTTTTTTTCAACTATTTTTTTTTGACTTAAAATCTTCATAATGCGAATAGAGAAGTGACCCACTGTAACCTAGAATAATAAAAAGGGATAATTTATCTGTTTAAGTTTGCTTTTTAAAATTTACCTGCTCCGAGAGTGAGAGGGTCAATCGTCATTTAGTAAAACCATAAAGAAAAAAACTTTTTGGCAATGTTAAATCGCGGATAATGATTAAATAGAACAATCTTCAAGAAAAAAAGACTATAAAAACTAACAAATGAAACTTAAGAAAAAATAATTGCTTTATCTAAATTCCTCTTTGAACTATTCTTGCTAACAATATTGTTTTTATTGACTATTTAGTGAAGATTCTCTAGCTTTTCTTTGCGTTCTTTTAAATAATTTATTATTTATTCAGCACTCATTTGCAAATTAAATAAAACTAAATGATTATTTTGCTAAATATTGACTTTTCATTCACATTCTAATTTATCAAACAAAATTTTACATAGATAAATCAATCAAAAATATCTTGCCATTCATAACAAAATTACAAGCAAATAAAATCCTTCTCAATTAAAAAAATAAATAAATAAATAATCAGTCAAATTTTTAATTAAAAAATTCTTTCTGATCGTCCGTCCATCTATCTTTCCGAATCATTGCTAAATAATCAATTAATTATTTTTTTTTAATTTTGATATCATTTCAAATTTCACAAAAAATTTTCATTCAATGATTTATTTATTTATTTATTAAACATTTTGGATAACTAAAATTATTTAACTACTTAATTAACTAATTACTTTATATAAAGACAAATATATTTTAAAGGTTTTAAAATTTATTAAATTTCAATTATAAATGACATAAATTGAATCTAAATATTCACGTGTGGAACCTCCAAAACTTAAAACATTTGGATAGGGACGTTTAAGAATATTATTGAATGGCTAGCCACCGAATCCACCTACTTCCAAAACTTAGTTTTTGCTAGTTTTAATTTTTATGCGGTCTATTGAATCTCCAGCACGACCAGATATTTCTTAAATATGTTCACCGAAGCTCAATTTGATAGAAGAAGACTTAACTAAACCATAGCAAGAAGTACCTTTGCTTGAAATTGTAGTTGTATTCTAGGGTCTTAAGGTTTAATATGTAACTTCTATACCTACTATTATGTTATTGTCGTGGAATACTGTTATTCTTTTAACATCAGGTGGATACAATGAATCTTTCAAACTAGATTACTCTAAGTGATCAAAGTAGTTTGAATTTTAGTGGTTGTCTTTACCAGCTTTTTTGCTAAATTTTTTGAAGACTGATTTTCTTTTATCCTTGTAGTAAGGATTTTGATTTTGGCAACCAAACTATTAAGGTTAAAACTAATCAGCAAAAGGAGGTGGTGGAGGAGGGAAAGAACCTTATTACTATGGAGGGAATGAGCACTATTAGGCGTGCATATCAGGAGGAGGTGGAGGATATTATCCTTATTATTAGTGAGGAGGGTACTAAGCCTACATTTCAGGAGGAGGAGGATATTAACCTAAATGAGGAGGTTACTAAGAATGAGTATTGTGATGCTAATTAGAATGGTGTGCTTAGAAAAACGCATCAGTTTTTACTTAAACTTTGTTAAAGAAGTTTCCCATTTTACCAAATATTTTATTTTTTTGTACTTTAAAGTTTTTAAATTAATTAATTTTTATTTAAGATTTTTTATTGTTTTGATTAATATTTTTATTAAATTTTAAAAAAAAGTTTAATTGATATTTAAACTGAATGCATGATAGTTATTTAGTTAGTTATTCTTATCTACTCTATAAATTTTAATTTGACTATCAATATAAATGTAAAAATAAATAAGTATCTATTTTTTAATTAATTTTGTTTTTTTTATGATAAGGAAATTATTGATCTTTCCTATTAATATTCAATATTCCTATCACCTGATCAAAAAAAATTAGTTATATACGCTGATCATAGCTTAATTATT